>NC_081406.1:45989345-46291714 GCF_030272615.1 Cryptomeria japonica | reverse complement strand
GATTCTGATCAACTCCTCCTTTTCACTAGTCGGGATATCAATGTTATCAAAGGATTTCCACCTCCAACTTTTAGCAATGCCACCTTCCACTTCTTCAATATAATTTCTAACATATTTCCCCCACCTTCCTTCCAGGAGGATTTGGGAATGCTTGAAGTTGGCCATCTTGTTGATTATCGGATATCCACCCCAAGAGTCTGACCAAAATAGGGTCTAGTCACCATCTCCCAGATTCCATGTCATTTTTTCTGTAATAATGCTTCTACAGTCTAACATGAATTTCCAAATGTGGGAACCTCTTGGGGGGTTAGCAGTTTTGAAGATGCTTATAGAGTTGTTTCTATTCAAGTATTTATGGCAAAGGGTTCTGGCCCATTTAAGATGGGAGAATTTATGCATTCACCATATTAATTTCACTCCTAAAGCCTTACTATATTCTCTAATATTCTTAATTTCAATCCCCCCAACCTTCTTAGGCCTCCATACTTTATCCCAAGCCAATAGTGCCAATTTTTTTAATTATTCATCATGGATATGTTGGTGTAAATAATTATTCATCATGGATATTATTATACTATACTTAAGTTTACTTAGGAAATGCATTTCATAGTAGTTTGGGTATGAGACACTTGGGTGTTTGTGCCACATTGGGATAGTGTGTGTAGGAGAATTTCCATCTTTTATGGTGTTGATCTTGTTGTTACACTCCACATTCAATGGGTGATCCACCTCATGTGGACTATTATATTGTTTCTTATTGAGCCACATGTCATGTTTGTGTGCTCACATATCCATATAGCCTTGCCTATATAAGCAAGCTTGTATTCATTGTATGTAATGCTTAATGATCCAGTTGATCATATTTTTCATTTTGATAGAATATAGTTTATTTCTATCATCTATTTTGTTCTCTCTTATTTGTGCTTTCCATTGCTTCTTGATCTTGGCAAATCTCACATGGTAACAGAGCCATTAGAGTGTCATTGGTTTGCCAATTGAGAGAAATTTGATGCTATTTGGGGTTTGAATTTTGGAATTTTCTATTGCAGGTTATTATTGAAGCTCGATGGATCAAATCTGAGGTTACCATTGAATTGAGGAGGTCCAAGAAAGTCATTTTTGCCTTTTGTTTCATCCAAATCGGACTTCAGAGGCCAAATCTAGAGGCATTTGAAGTTTGAAGCCGAAACGAAAATTTTCCAAAAATTATAATTTTGCAAGCAATTTGCAAATAGCGATATCTCACTCATCCTAACTCCTTTTTTCGAGAAATTTTTTTTGTTTTGGGGTAGAATTTCATGATCTATACAATACCATGGGATTTTTCTATTTCTCGGATACAGGTTTTTTAGAAATTGTGAAATCCCAATTTTTACAACTTTGGAGGCTTCATTTGGGCTCATATGGACTCCTTTTCAGGTGCCATTTTTTTTGAAAGTGCATATTTTTTCATCTACTTTCATAATATGCCATTTGTTTGTAGTAATTTTAAGTAGAAATTGTACTTTCATTATTTGGCCATTTTTGGCATATTTGGTACTTGCATTTTGCTTGGATCTCAGTTTAGATCACTAGCAATATTTGTTGAAGTCTCTTAGATCTCATTTTGAGAAGTTGTAAATTGAAATCAGAAGTCCACTTAGCCTTGTTTGGCAAGTGGCCTATTGTACACACACTACATATATAAAGTGCCAAAATCATCATTTTTGGGGGGTACTTTGATTGAGTTAATTTGGGGGGGTGTCTCTTGTGCTTTTGTGCTCGTGTGTTCCTTCCTTTTTGTTGTTATGGGTTCTTCTAAGTTTCCTCTCTTAACTCCTCATAATTATGCTACTTGGAAAATTGATGCATGGAGTAAACTTATGGAAAATGGACTAACTCATTACATTGATGGAACTATTGTTGCTCTCGTTGATCCTAAGGTTGATCCAGTTGGTCACTTGGATTGGCTCACTAAAAATATCATGGAAATTGGTACCTTAAGAAAGTATGTATCAAAGGATCTCATTTTTCATATTGAGAAGTGTACTCTAATCAAGGATGCTTGGAAAAAGTTTCAAGACTTGTATGGTGAAGTTGATCAGATTAGGGGATATCAAATTGATAGTGATCTCACCATGTTGGATGCCAAGAAATTTGATACTATACAAGATTATGTCACCAAGGCAAATGAGTTGAGGGCACAACTCAAAGATTGGGGCATTGATAAGAAAGATACTCAATTGATATTCAACTTGATAGGCAAGCTTCCACAAGAATATGCAGCATTTGTTTCTAGTTTCCAAACCCATAGGATGACAATGGGTTCAAGCTACACAATGCCTACATTTGATGCTTTCAATGAAATGTTGATGATGGAACAAACTAAGTTGATAAGCATGGGCATTCTTAAGGCTTCTAAGTCTCAAGCATTAGTGGCAAATCAAGGGAACAAAGGAAATCAAGGAAAGGACAACTCTAACAAGAAGAAATGGCAATCAAATCCTAAGGACAAAGCACCATCTTCTCCACAACAAGGAGATTCATCCTCTTCCAAGAGGGATAACTCACCAAAGAGGGAGAGACCTACTTGTGCCTATTGTAAAAATTTTGGTCATGAGGAGCGGCGTTGTCATTTTAAGAAGATTGATGAGCTCACACATATCATCAAAAAGCATAACATTGATTTGCCTAATTTCTACAAGAAGGATGATTCATCAACTTCCACTTCCTCACATTCAAAAGGAAAAGGGAAAGCATTCATGGCTTCTAAAAGTGGGAAGACTCACTCTTTTGGGACAAGAAAAGGAAAATCTCTATGTGCTACTATCAGTCATGATTCAGAGAGATGGCTTCTAGATTTAGGGGCTTCTCATCTTATGGCATCTTCACAGACTATGTTCTCTACATTTGAGCATTGCACCATGTCGCAGATATTGATGGGCAATCATACATACATGGATGTGATTGGGAAAGGATCTATTGACATTGGGGATAACTCCTTCAATAATGTGTTGTGTGTACCCCACTTGACAAACAATCTCCTTTCTATCTATCAAATCACACATGGTGCAACTAAGAGAGTTGTGGAGTTCACACCTGAGTCAGTTTTCATTAGAGACTTGGAGACTAGAGCTATCATTGCGACAAGGGTGGTTGATCATGCATCTCGGTTATACTCCTTTTCATATTTTGTTGATGATGATGATTTCACATTTGATGATTCTACACATGATGATCACACTTCTTGTGATGGTTCAATTTTTGAGGAGAACTTTGGGCACTTGAACATGGGGATTCTCACATGTGAACCCATTCTTGAGTCTTGTATTTCATCTCCTCATATTGATATCACATCACCTATTACACATGATGATGCAGATAGTGTGACATTTTTGCCTTCATGTGATTCAGTGTAGCGGGATATTCATTGTCTTCCAGCTTTAGATTCATGGGATGATTACTTGACAGGCATTGCAGGTTTGTTTGTGGAATCCTACATTATATATCTGGGAGACATCATTGATGACATTCATCTTCTCTTTGATGAAGATGATCCTTCTTCGATTGATGCGAGGGCACACTCTGACCCTCTTGTTCATTCTCTACATGATCATTCTTTTGAGGTTGATATGATTGTGGATACTTATGTACAACAGTTGGAGAAGGTCTCTTTATTTTTTGAGGAGACATGTGAGTCTTTGGGACATGTTCTACATCCATCTCCACTAGATCTTGGAGTTCCTTTTGTAGCAGTGTGGCATAGTTTACCACCTTTGGAGGGGGTATCTTTCAGCATCGACATGGGGACACTTGAGCAATTTTCAAAGATTCCTTTCATCATGAGTTTTCTTCATACATCTTCCCTTCATGATTGGGGAGACTTCATGGATACACCTTTGGTTTTGTTTCTTCCTAAGGGGAGGAATATTGTTTGTCATTCGTGGAGTAGTTTCTTCATACATCGAGCTTCTATCATTGGTGCAGAATCCACATTGAGGGGGGGCTTCCTAGCTTCTCTTCTTCTCTCATATGGGGGGGACTTTTTCCTCACATGGGGTTTTGTCCTTCACATATATCTATGAGAGTTCTCTTGTATAGCTTTCATCTCTCTTTTGGGGGAGGGTTTTTTCCCTTTGGGTTTTTCTCTCTTTCCCCACTTTGTGAGAGATTTCATTACATTGGTTTGCATGCATTTGCATTTGCACATGGGTACCTAACATGGCCTAGTAGCCAAGACCCATCTTTCATTGCTTAGTTGCATTGTAGACTTAAGTGCATTCCCCTAAGTTGCACTTAAGCAGGGGTGTTGGTGTGAATAATTATTCATCATGGATATTATTACACTATACTTAAGTTTACTTAGGAAATGCATTTCATAGTAGTTTGGGTATGAGACACTTGGGTGTTTGTGCCACATTGGGATAGTGTGTGTAGGAGAATTTCCATCTTTTATGGTGTTGATCTTGTTGTTACACTCCACATTTAGTGGGTGATCCACCTCATGTGGACTATTATATTGTTTCTCCTACCTACCCACACTTATTTCCTACCTACCCTTGTTTCTTATTGAGCCACATGTCATGTTTGTGTGCTCACATATCCATATAGCCTTGCCTATATAAGCAAACTTATATTCATTGTATGTAATGCTTAATGATCCAGTTGATCATATTTTTCATTTTGATAGAATACAGTTTATTTCTATCATCTATTTTGTTCTCTCTTATTTGTGCTTTCCATTGCCTCTTGATCTTGGCAAAATCTCACACTCCTTAGGCCTACATACTTTATCCCAAGCCAATAGTGCCAATTTTTTTTATCCCCTAATCCTTTCCAGAAGAAATTTCTAAGGAGTTTATTTAGCTCCTCCTTTTAACTACCAGTAGGTCAATACAAGAGAGTTGGTAAATTGGTATGGTAGAGAGGACTGATTTAATCATGGTAGCCCCACCAACAGAGGAAATCCATTTTCCTTTCCAAGATTTTGTTTTGTTTTTTATTTTGGTAACTATATGATCCCAAAGTTTTAAAGATCTACAACCCTTAGGTAAGGATAATCCCAGGTATTTGCATGGAAGTTCCACTATTTTGAATTTCACAATACTATAGATTACAAATTCCTCATTCCTATCAGTATTAAAAAAGAATATTTCATATTTTTTTGTGTTCATTTCCTATCCCGAGGCTTTGGTATAGAAGTCAAGTATTACTTTGAATGAACGTGCCTCATGTATAATTCTTAGGCCATACAACATTGTATCATCAACAAACTGATGATGAGTAATGGGATCCAAATAATTAGTTATTATAATGCCTTTAAGGGTCTCCCTTTCTCTAGCCCTAGAGATGGATCTACCCAGAGATTTTGCCATGACGATAAAAAGAAAGGGGGATATAGGGTCCCCCTACCTCAAAATTCTAGAAATGCCAAAGAAGCCCTCTGGCGTACCATTCATTAGGATGGAGATTCTAGGAGAGGAGATACATTCATAGATAAGGTTAATCCAAGACTTGGTGAAACTAAAGGCTTCCAAGCATTTACAAAGGAAATCCCAATCCAACTTGTCATAAGCTTTTTTAATATCTAACTTAATAAGAATACTTGACTCCTTATTTTTTTGGATAGAGTGAATGGACTCTTGGGAAATGATGACACCATCATAAATAGTTCTACCCAAGACAAAACCTATTTGATCTTCACTAATAAGGAGGAGGAGCAATTTCTGCAATCTGTTTGTAATAGTTTTGGTGAGTATTTTATAGATAGTATTGCATAAAGCTATTGGTCTTAAATCTCCAAAGTTGTCTACCTTATCCTTCTTAGGAATAAAGGTGATAAAAGTGTTATTGATTTCTTTGAGCATATTACCTAAATTCCTAACACCCTCCAATGTCATTGTTACATCATCCCCAATAAAACGCCAGCATTTCTGGAAAAAGGCAGTTGAGAAGCCATCAGGCCCTGGTGCCTTGTCAAGGTTCATTTGCATTAGTGTTGTTTCCACCTCCTCTTTCAAGAATCTAGCCCCTAGATTCTTGTTCTGCTCTTCTGTGATAATTTTATGGATGTTAGCTAGGATTTTATTTCGAGAACCCAAGTTAGAACCCTCCCTATTATTTAGAATATTCTCATAATACTTTACTACCTCAGATGCGATTAGATTAGGGTCTTTAGTGATTTTTCCTTTACTTGTTCTAATTTTAGTTATCCTATTAACTATCCTCCTTTGTCTAGTTCTATTGTGGAAAAATGTATTATTCCTATCTCCATTTCTTAAAAATAACTCTCTCAACTTTTGGCACCAGAAAACGTCCTCCTTATCCAAGATATACTCATACTCTGCTAATAATCATTTTTCTTCTAGAAAAAGAGCCTTATCCATCCCTTTTTCCATAACTATCTTATTAAGCACACTCATTTTATCTTCAAGTCTATCCTTAGTCTCAAAAATGTTGCCAAAGTGTGTTTTGTTCCACCTTAGCAAATTACTCTTAACCACTTTCAGCCTGCTAACAACTCCAAAAAGCATGGATCTTGAGACTTTTGTCTCTTTCCACCATTTATCAATCAGTCCCACCATCTTGTCCTCTTTCAACCACATCATTTCAAAATTAAAAGGACACATTCTGGGTTTGGATTCCTCTATAATAGATAACTGAATGGGACAATGTTCAGAGCCTCAAATAGGGGGGACTTTTGTAGATAGGGAATTAGGGAGGTCAGTCAGGCTCCTCCTAAGAAAAACTCTATCTAGTTTTTCTGCTATGAAGATGGAGCCTAACCTCCTATTGTTCCAAGTGTAAGTGCCCTCCATTTTCTTAATCTCCATGAGGCTAGTTCTATGGACACATTCACAAAAATCTTTCTCTGATTGCAAAATTGTTCTATTCCCTCCCCATTTCTCTTTTGGGTTCAAGATGGCATTAAATTCTCCCCCAATGATACAAATCTGGTTAGGGATTGCCTTTATAAATATCTCAAGTTCACTCTAGGTCGTTCTTTTATCCTTATTTTGTATTGGGCCATATACATTTATAAGAAGGAAACATAGGTTGTTTTTGATACCTTTTACCCAGTCACTCATCCAATGTGCTAACTACTAACTACTTCAAAGGAAACACTCTAGGATCCCAAATTACAACCATACCCCCTAAAGCTCCATTAGTCGGGTGGCCAACCATTTCCCTAAAACATATTTTTTTCTTGAAGATCTCAATACCAATTGAATTAAGTTTAGTTTCCTGAATCATTAATATCTTAGAGTTAGTTGTTATAATGAAACGTTTTATGATTCACTGCTTGTTACGGACATTGATGCCCCTAACATTCTATGAAAGGAGTTTCATGGCTCCTTGAGAAGGTAATTCCCCTTCCCTGCATCAAACATAGAGTTTAATTTGACCTGGCCTTCTACAGACCCATCCATTTTTGTCAATTATGATAGAGATTTCCTGCTTTTTTTGCTCGTCTTCTCTCCCTCATCCCCAAGTTCCATGATCCCTGCAATTAGGGCTTATTTGTGGAGGATCCGTTCATCTTCATCAATAATTTCCTCTATAAACCTATCAATGAGATCATCTTCAATAATAGCATCAAAATTTCCAGATTCTTTAAAAGAAGTATATCGCAATCATTATGAGAAAAAGGGTCAGAATACCATCCTCATCATTGAAGAATTTTTTATGTATTTACATCATTATAATGAAATGTTGTTAATTTAGTTATTTCTTGCCAATCTTTAATACTTCTTAAATATTGAAGTTTTATGTAGTTGTTAGATAATGCCCCAACTGGGCACTCTGTGTTGTTAGGGAATGTGTAAAAACTAATGGACAATTATTGATCCTACAAAATTTTGTAACTATTATGATTGTAACCAATTTTGGATTGAGTAATAAAAATTTAAATTTTGGATTGTAAACTCTGTTTCGTAATGAATTATGTTCAAATTCACTTTAATGCCTATAAAATGTTTTAACAAATTATGTTCAAATTTTCCTCAATTACTATTACATACTTTACTATGACTATTAAGTGTTCGTGGTTTATTTTATCCATTTTATCCACCAATAAATTTAATTTTCAAATGATTCAAAAATTGTTGTATAGATAAGGCTCATGTATATAATAATAATAATTGTCACAATAGATAAGGATTTCATTTTTAATATTAATCATTTAATATTTTGCATATCTTTACAATTTTTACACATTTTAACTAATGCTAAAATCAAAATTCAAATGACTTGAAAGTTGTTGTTGTAATAATGCTAATATAAATCAAATAAATATAATGTTTGATTTTTTATCCACTCACATTATAGAAATTTCCATAATCAAAACCTTAATATTAATCATTATCATAATCAAAACCTTAATATTATTCATAATTAATAATTATAATCTTTAACCCTAAACCTAACTATATATCTAACCTAAAACCTAAACCTAACCCTAATTATAACTCTAACCTTGACCCTAACCCTTTTCTATCCCCGACCCTAATCCTAACCCAAACCCTAACTCTTATAGCTATCATCACGTACTATCTTTGATTGAAATCTTAACCCTAACCCTAACCCTAACCCTAACCCTAATCCTAATGATAATTCTAACCCTAACCCTAACCCTAATTATATTTACAATTAATAATTATAATCACTAAGATTAACCCTAATCCTAAGCCCAACACTAACCGTATCTGTAATGCTTGACGTAATTATATCATTAGCCTTAATAATAATTCTAATCTTAACCCTACCTCAAAACCTCACACTGACACTAACACTATTTTTACTCATATTTAATAATTATAGTCTTTAACCCTAAAGCTAACTCTTAACTCTTAACCCTAATCCCTCTAATTGAATAATAACCCTAAACTCAACTCTAACCATATATTTGAACCCTAAATACAACTTGATCCTTATCTAAGCATTTAATTGAACCCTATTCTTAAACTCAACCCTTTTCCTCAATTGTAACCATAATTGAATCCTAGCCCTAAACTCAACCCTAAAGCTAATTGAACTCTAATCTTAACCATAATCCAGCCCAAACCCTAATTCTAACCATACTTAAACTCTAACACTAACTTTAATTGAATCCTTATAATAACCTAACCTTAAAATTAACCTTAATGGTAATTACTATTTAAACCCTATTTTGAACCTCAACCATAACCCTAAAGTAACCTTGATTGTAAATCCAACCTATGCTTGACGTTATCCCCAACACCTAAATTTATATCTAATTATTAATTATAATCTTTAACCTAACCTTATATCTAATTATTAGTTGTATATAACCTTATAATCCTAGCTATAACCCTAGCCCTAATCATAATTATAACCATAACCCTAATTCTAACCCTAAACCTAACCCTAACCCTAATTTTTATTATAATCACTAATTATAATGCTAATTATAATTATAACCCTAACCCTAACCTTAATTATAATTCTAACACTGACCCTAACCCTATTATAGCCCCAACCCTAATCCTAACCCAAACCCTAACTCCTATAGCTATCATCGCGTACTATATTTGATTGCAATCTTAACCCTAACCCTAATCCTAATTATAATTCTAACCCTAACCCTAATTTTATTTATAATTAATGATTATAGTCTTTAACCTTAACCCTAATTACAATCATTAAGATAAACCCCAATCCTAACCCTTACCCCAATCCTAACCCTAATCTTAAGCATAAACCTGACTATGATATTAGCCCTAACCCTAACCCTAATTTTTACCTAAAGCCCATCATAATTGTTATTCTATCATGATCATAATCTTATCTATAACTACAGTCCCACCCCTAACCATTATCCTAACCCTACCTCTAACCAAGATTTAAACCCTGACTCTGATATTATACACTTAATAACTATAAAATAATATTGTACAGTTTCAAAATAACAATATAATAATATTATACGTATCAAGTGCTATATTAATATAATATTACTAATAAAACTATAAAAAAAATATTATAACTAAAAATAATTTAAAATAATAATATAATACATTTAAAATATTTCAAATTTATATTATGAATATTATTTTCAATAAATTATAAAAATAATATCATAATAATCAAAACAATATAAAATAATAATAATAATATACTATAATTTTCATTTTTATTTTTTTGATCGGTAAGAGGCCGAAGCCAAGAATTTTTATTAATCATAATTTAAAGCTTACAACACTCCACTCGTGCGGACACCAATAGGAAAGAGTGGAGGCAAGAAAACCTTCGGCCTTGCCCGGGACCATAGTCCAGAAAGTTTCTATAGTTATTACAAATATGAACAAATTTTGAACAATACAGTAGCCCCCCAGGCTGAGGGTGAACATATGGAAACATATTCTCTTTCCCTTACAAGCCCTTATTACCATTTACAATTATCATTGATCTCCTTGTGCCCTAAGATTGACCATTGGTTGCATGTTATTTGTAGCCTATTTAGCACAGTTGTCATCCTTTCACTTGTTAAAGATGGCCTTGCTCCTCCTGTAAGGTTAGTTTTCAAAACACTTGCCAAGCTTGTTAGTAATATTTAATAAAAAAATTGTCTTCCATACAAGGATAATTCCACAGCAATTGGAACTGTCAATCGAAACCTCATAGAGAGAGATGTAAACAGAAAATGATTTATCAAGAAGGCTTAGGCCTCGATGAACTTCAAAAGGGACTAATCGGAAGCACTATTTCCATCGATAGAGGTATGTCAAAGAAACCAAAGGAGGTTTCATCAGTGAAGCAAGGTTGTCGAAGAAACTGCGGTATTGGTAGGACATGTAAAGATTTCACCGAAGGGGATAGTTCTACCAAAACAATGAGATCGAAGAAACTGGGGAAGGTTTCATTGATAGGAATTTTTGAGAGAAGAAGGGTGTCAAAGAGATACTAAAGTTATTGAGTGACAATGATAGCTTCATCGATAGACAAAAGGTCGATAAAACATAAGAGATATTTCATCGAAGACATGCCATCGGCAAAAAACATAGTCGAAGGAAGATATTATTCTTTCACCGACATAAGGAATTTCATCGGTGCCAATGCAGAAATTGTATAATGAGGAGCCTATATCAATAAACATAAATATCGATAAGATGGTTGTGAATTCCTATCGAAAATAGGGTTTCGATGAACCGATGGAGGATTACATTGGCACGAACACATAAGGAAAAGCTTTCGATGAATATAAGGAGATCGGTAAAATGGAAAAGCTTATTGACGATAATGATGGTTTCATCGAAACAAAGGTAACATTGATGAATCAAAGGTACACACTAACCTCTCATCAAAATGACTAGTTTTACCGAAGGTACACCTGCTGTATCGAAGAAACCTATCGACGTTTCATCGATGAGATGATTTATCGAGGAGACTTAGGCCTCGGTGAACTTCAAAAGGGACTTATTGAAAGAACTATTTTCATCGATAGAGGGTATGTTGAAGAAACCAAAGGAGGTTTCATCGATGAAGCAAGGTTGTCGAAGAAGCTACGGTATGGGTAGGACATGTAAAGAATTCACCGAAGGAGATAGTTCTACCGAAACAATGAGATCGAAGAAACTGGGGAAGGTTTCATTGATAGGATTTTTCGAGAGAAGAATGGTGTCGAAGAGATACTAAAGTTATTGACCGACCGTGATAGTTCCATCGAAAGACAAAGGTCGATAAAACATAAGAGATTTTTCATCAAAAATATCCCATCGGTAAAAACAAAAAGTCGAAGGAAGATATTATTCTTCCACCAACATAAGGAATTTCATCGATGCAAATGCAAAAGCTAGATAATGAGGAACCATTATCAATAAACTTAAAGATCGATAAGATGATTGGGATTCCTATCGAAAAATAGGGTTTCGATGAGCCGAAGGAGGATTACATTGAAATAGACACGTAAGGTGAAGCTTTCAATGAAAATAAGGAGATCGATGAAACCACAAAGCTCATTTACAATAACGATGGTTTCATTGAAACAAAGGTAACATCGATGAAACAAAGGTGCACACTAACCTCTCACCGAAATGTCTAATTTTACCAAAATGGTACACCTATTGTTTCAAAGACATGCCATCGGTAAAAACAAAAGGTCAAAGGAAGATATTAATCTTTCATTGACATAAGGAATTTCATCAATGCCAAAGCAAAATCTGAATAATGAGGATCCATAATCGATAAACTTAAAGATCGAAAAGGCGGTTGTGAAACGTAGCGACAAAAAGGATACCTATCAAAAATAGGGTTTTGATGAACCAATGGAGTATTACAACGACGAACACGAAAGGTGAAAGTTTCAGTGAAAATGAGGAGATTGATGAAACCACAAGGTTCATTGACGAAAATGATGGTTTCATCGAAACAAAGGTAACTTCGATGAAACATGACATTTCGAAGGGAGATAAAGTGATGCCATCGCAGAGTATGACTCTAAGAAATTATGAAAATGGGAAAAGGCATATATACCTTCAACTAAATGAAGAGATGGATAGGTCCCAGATAATCCATGAAGGATCCTGGGCTGCAAGAATGTGGGATAAAGCCTGCATATATATACATATACATATGTATATATATGTATATATATATAAATGTATATGTATATATATATAAATGTATATATATGTATATGTATATATATGTATATGTATATATGTATATATATACATATACACATATATACATATACATATATATGTATACATGTACATGTATATGTATACATATACATGTACATGTATATGTATACATATATATGTATATGTATATGTATATATACGAGGGGCCTTTACTTGGGCTAAAGGATGGAAGACTAAATGGATATGAAGGAGAGGACTAAACATATATGATTGAGATTTGTGTTTTAATGATTATATCCGATAATGGGTTGAGCCTAACTACCTGAGTTAAAGTTTGGGAGACCAGATATATGGGCATATTTAAACTAAATGTTTGTCTGAGTATCTATTCGAAAATGTAGGGGTAGGAAGAGGAGAAAATAAGGGGGTTAAAACATAGTCTTGGCAAGAGAAACATAAGGGGATGAAAGGAGAAACATGCTAATGATCACTTAGGACACAAAACCAAAGATGGGATTGCCTTAAGGTGGCACGGATAGGAGATTGATGCCATCAGCTCCTGAGTTGGCCAACTCATCCGCTCTTTTATTGCCCTCCCTATAAATATGATTGACTGTGAACCTATCAAAATCTTTGCATAAGTCAAGAGCTTTTGAGAGAAAAGTATTTAGTCTCCAATTAGGCATACTGCCTTTCCTAAGAGCATTGACAATTATAGCTGAATCTCTTTCAATTTCCAAGTTCTTAACTCCTAGTTTCCTACATAAATGCAGACCCTCCACCAGGGCCATAAGTTCCGCCCAATTGTTGGTGTTGATGCCAACTAGAGAGGCAAGGGTTGCAAGTTCCTTGCTGTCCCAATTATGAACAACACATCCTATCCCTACTTGCCCTGGGTTACCATGGGAAGCCCCATAAAAGTTTAGCTTCACCCAGCCATCACTTGGGGGCTAATCTGCATGCATCCCTTGAACAAAGACTTGCAATAGGACCCTCTCCTACAAAGGAAGGAAAGGACAAGCCTTCCCAATGTCTTTTCATCTTTTCATCCCAATGAGTGATAGAGGTATTCTTCAATGTGCCTGATGACAGTCAATTGTTCAAGAGCTCAGTGATAGCTGACTATCCTATTATTGATTCTGGGAACCTCTAGTTTTTCATTCTGAAAGAGACGCCTATTTCTCTCCTTCCATAGTTCCCACTTAATGGAAGAAGGAAGAGTTGTCCATAGACCTTCAAAGAGACAACCATGCCTAAGGAGAGGCCATGCCTTGAGCATTCCAAAGATGGTGTGGGGGAAGGCTACAGACCATTCAAGTTTGTTGGTGAACTAGATCCAACATTTGTGAGCATAGGGGCAGTTAAGGAGGATATGATTGGTGTCTTCCTCATCTACCTCATAGAGTGGACATCTACTAGGGCCCTCATACCCCATTCTTCTAAATTTGTCCGCAGTTAGGAGCTTGTTCTGAACCACAAGCCAGGAAAAGATACCTGCCTTAGGCAGATAGTATTTATCCCAGCAAAGTTTCAAGGGAAGCTCAGTCATAGGTCTTAAAAACAATTTGGAGATGAGAGAGTACCCATCCTTGGAGTTGTATTCTCCTCTTAGGGAGCCATACCAGATGATCTTGTACTCATTCTGACCTAAGGCAATGTTCCTTGATTTAAGAATTGTCATAAGTTTTTGTTTATCCCTTACCGGGATATCCTCATCCTCCTTCTCAATCCACTGCCAACCAGCCCCATCCTTTGAAGGGGGGATATAGTTTTTTAACAGGGGTCCTCTATGAGATTCAAGAAGGATGTGAGTAGCACCAAAGTCATGGATATTATCAATAGCCTTGTATCCACCCCATGAATCTAACTAGAAAAGGGCTTTATCCCTGGACCCCAGGTTCCAAGTAATTTTGTCTGAGATAATCCTCCTGCAGTCTAACATAAAATTCCATAGGTAGGACCCTATGGGAGGGTTGGTTTCTCTGAATATTTGGATAGGATTCCCTCCATTAAGGTATTTGTGGTGCAGCAAGCAAGCCCATTTCAGGTGGGGGGTTCTGAACATCCTCCAAACCAACTTGGCTGCCAAGTCTTTGCCCTGATCACAAAGGTTTTTAATGCCAATTCCTCCTTCTTCTTTAGGTTTACATATCTTGTCCTAGGATATTAGTGATATTTTAAAATTATCATTAGCACCTTGCCAAAAGAAAGTCCTGAGATTCTTGTTGAGCTCTGCAAGTTTAAAAGAAGATAAATGTTGACAGGAGAGATGGTAAATGGGCATAGCTGACAAGACTGATCTAACCAAGGTTGCTTTACCTGCAGATGAGAGCCATTTTCCTCTCCAAGTGTTAATCCTAGACTTGATTTTATCCACCAAGTTGTCCCATAATTTTGAGGGTCTTCGACCCTTGTCAAGGGGAATACCTAGGTATTTGTAAGGAAGAGTTCCTTCACTAATCTCCAGGACATTGTTGATCACTTTCCCTAAGGAGGGGTCTATGTTGAACATAAAAACTGTAGACTTGGCCAGATTCACCTCTTGACCTGAGGCTAGCATATAGGAATTAAGGATGCCTTTGAAGGCGCTCACTTCCTCTACAATTCCCTGCCCAAAAAGCATCGTGTTATAGATAAATTGCTGGTGGGTAAAGGGAGGGAGGCCACTGGTAATGGGTATTCCTTGGATCCCTCCTTCCTCTTTGGCCTTAGAGATGGATCTACCTAGGGCTTCATCCATGATGATGAAGAGGAAGGGGGACATAGGATCTCCTTGCCTGAGCCCTCTTGAGCTGCTAAAGAAACCTTCCGGGGAACCATTAACCAAGAACAAGAATTTGGGGGTGGATATACATTCAAAGATTAGGTTGATCTAGGATTTGGAAAATCCAAAGGCCTCCAAACATTTGCATAGGAAGGGCCAATCAACTTTGTCATAAGCTTTGCTTATGTCTAATTTGACTAGCATACTTGGGGCCCTGTTGAGCTGGACCAAGTGAATGGCCTCTTGGGCTATAATAACCCCATCATATATTGATCTATCTTCTACAAAGCCGGTTTGTCCTTCACTAATGATAATGGGGAGAAGATTCTGGAGTCTAGCTGCTAGGGTTTTGGTTAAGAGTTTGTACAGAGTGTTGCAAAGGGCTATTGGTCTGAAGTCATTAAAGCTTTTAGGATTCTCTTTTTTGGGGATGAGAGCTAAGAAGGTATTGTTGATTTCTTTGAGAATCTTACCAGAGTTCCTAATACCTTCTAAGGTGTCTGTGATCTCTGTCCCCATAAAACCCCAACATTTTTGGAAAAATCTAATGGGAAAGCCATCTGGGCTCAGGGCCTTGTCGGGATTCATCTTCATAAGGACAGATTTAACCTCCTCCTCAGAGAATTTCTTTGACAAGATTTTGTTTTGGTTTTTGTTAATGAGTTTTGGAAGATTCTTGATAATATTGAGTTGGCCTCTGAGGTTGGAGCCTTCAATATTGTTTAAGATTTTATCAAAAAACCTTGCTATCTTAGAGGAAACATCATCCAGTTCAGACAGGATGGAGCCCTGGAAATTCTTAATTTTAGAAATTCGATTGACCCATTGCCTCTTCTTAGTACTATTGTGGAAAAACTTAGTATTTTGGTCCCCATCACTCAACCAAGTCTCCCTCGATTTTTGTTTCCAAAAGATCTCTTCATTTGAGAGTGTCTTTTCATACTTAAAGAGTAGAGCCTTTTCTTTGAGGAAGAGATGTTCATCCATCCCCTTCTCAAGAACCTCAATGTTAACATTCTTAAGATCATTTTCTATTAGGAGTATTTTATCAAAAATATTTCCAAAATTAGTCCTGTTCCATTCTAAGAGCTTCCTTTTGATAAGCTTTAACTTGCTGGTGATAATAAACATCTTTGAACCAAAGAAAACAGAGCTTCTCCACTAGTTCTCAATTAAGTTTAAAAAGTTATCATCTCTGAACCACATGCTCTCAAATTTGAAGGGATATTTTTTAGGGGAGTGGTCAGATAATAAGATTAGTTGGAGTGGGAAATGGTCAGATCCTGCTAAAGGGAGGGGTTCTCCTTTCATGGAAAAGTTAAGCTCCAAGAGCCCTCCATGGATAAAGAACCTATCTAGTTTCTCAGCAATGTTACAGAAACCAAGCCTTCTATTGTTCCAGGTGAAGGCATTATCTCCCGTCTGGATTTCCAACAGGGAGTTCCTATTGATCCAATGATTGAAATCTACAACCACTGGAGGAAGTTTGTTGCTACCTCCTCTTTTGTCTGCTACCTTAGTGATAGCATTGAAATCTTCCCCAATGATGCATACATCATTTGGGAAACATCTAAGGAAAGACTCTAGTTCCACCCACACCCTAGCCTTATCCCTATTTTGGATAGGACCATAAACGTTAATCAATTTGAATCTTAGGTTATTTTTATAACTTACTACTTCTCCTCCCATCCAATTTTACTTAATCTCTAAAGGTTTAAACAAGATGAATCTAGAGTCCCAAATGATGGCTAAACCCCCTAAGGCCCCTGTTGCAGGGGAGTGTTTTAGCTGTCTAATGCCCAATTTTTTCTCAAAAAGGGCTATATCCAAGGAGTTCATTTTGGTTTCTTGGATTAACATAATATCTAGTTTAGAATCAGAGATGTAGTTCTTTAAGATGCACTGTTTGTTAGGGGCATTCAGACCCCTAACATTCCAAGTTATGATTTTCATGGCTCTATGGGGAGGAACTTCTCCTCTCCTGCATTAAAAAGAGTAGATATTTTAGACTAACCCTTGGCTTCTCCATCCTTTGATCTTAGTTCAGCAAGGGATCTCCTACCTCTTCTCTTACTATGTTTAGCATAGTTAGGAGAGTCTTTGCTTCTATCAGAGCTGAGAATACCTAGAATATTTGGGTTATCATTTTCTAAGTTATCTAATGCTACAAAGAGTTCATCTATTTCTAAGTTGACTCTAGTAACATCCACTAGATTTTTGACAAGGAAATCCCTTTGTCTTTCTAACTCCTCATCATCACAGATTTCATTAACCAATAGGTCCATGAGGTCATTTACTACTTCTTCCCCTACAATATTGGCAATGATTTTAACTTCTCTGGCCACTCGATCATTCTTAGATTCTACAATTGGATCAGAAATAGACTTTAGAGATGGAGGTAAAACCTCTGCCTCCTCAAAGATCTCCATACTTGAGACTAGAGAGACTGGTTGACCCTATAAGGATGCCAATCCTGGATCCGGGGAAAGCCTATCTAGCTCTGCTGATTGCTTAGAGGCAATTAGTTCCATTAAAGGGGGAGACCCCAAGGGACTGCCTCTTTGGTGGAATGAGAGAGCTAGATGATGACAAATTTGTCAGGCCGAGCTGCTCTTTCTAGGGGATAACCTCATTGATTTCACCATCTTCTAGATCTCGATCCCCTAGAAGATAGTTAGCTATAGGTGAATTTATAGTTAGTAGTGAAGGAAGAGGGGAGCGAGAGGGCTTAGGAGGGGAGCTATGAGGATATAGGTTAGAGGTAAGATGATTAGGGTTAATATCAGTCTTATAGCCCTCTAGGGTAGAACCCCCTCCTTCCACGAATCTGAATGGAGCACCATTAGACTTGAGCAATGATACAGGGAAAGGTTTCTCGGAGGGGATCTTCCTTGGCATAGAATCTTCGAAAGGATCATTATAAAAGGGTAATTTTAGGGTTAAACAAGATTTATCACATTTTAGAGTTATAGGCTCTAAAGATTTAATGTTAATATTCATTTTAACTATTAAGAGCTGGTTAAAGAAGCTTAGGGCTGATTTTTTGACTTCTACAAATTTACCTATTTTGTTGCCTATTATTCTTAAAAACTCATTATTATGCAATTATACAAGGAATTTATCAAGTGAAATTTCTCTATTAACCATGCAAGAATTGAATTGAGATAGGAGAAAGAGAGGTTGCCATTCCCAGCAATCAAACCCTAGACCTTTAACTTTTAATATATCCTTATTAAGAAATGAATTTCTAAGATTCTGATTACCACATTCAATAGCTAAGAAATTATCAGGAAGGATCTCAATTTTTACTTGGTTATTGAAGGAGGATGACACCCAGTTAGCAATTTGTTCCGACAGGATCCCCAAGCCTTTCCACCAAGCAAAGATCATTCTATCGCTGCAGTGCATTTGGTACCTAGCCTGAGTATAATTATCAATTTCAATGACCAACCTGTTAGGAGTAGCTAGGGAATTTGAAGGTAGATTCAACATAGGGTGCTTAATTTCCATAGAATTGTGACGGCCAGAGGTTTCCATATCCTCTGATAATTTGCCCAGGAATTTTCGTGGAGGAATGTAGTGAGCAGAGAAACTCTTTGGCTAGTTAGGTTTTACAAAACCCTCCTCCCGATAGTGATTGGAAATCCTTTTGAGGCCGTTTGGTTGCCCTAATGCCCTTCTATGGCTAACCAAATGTCAATCCTGATCCCAGCCTTTGTAAAGAGGAGGGGGAGCCCTAGCCGCATTAACCAAAGAGTATTTTGTTTTTGCAAAGAAGGCCTCTTGATCACGGGTCCGTGAAATGACCCTACCAAGATCCTCAGTCCCAGAGTTATTAGCCAAAATAGTGAATCGATTAGCAGAACCACTGTAATTTCCCCGAGGCAGATAAGAGCACTCGAAAGCAGATGTCGATGCATTGCATCTCCTTTTCGCACGCAGAGACATATTTTTTTGCATGGCACTCTCTTTTTTTTTCCAATAGTATACTATAATATTATTCCATGAACAAATAAAAATAATAATAATAATTGCAATAATAATATTACATATTATTGCAACAAACATTAATAATATAATATTATATAGTTCTATTTTGAATTTTTTATTGTTTCCCATGTTGCGCCGCAACTGCTACTAGCTTACATATATTTGATTTTAATCAAATATATATATAATACGTAGAGAGATATCCTTCTCGAGGAGCCTATTTTTATCATGAACCTCGATCTCTAATAGGCACCTCAAGAAGAATATCTCCCGACGTATTATATATATTTGATTAAAATCAAATATATATAAGCTAGTTATTTCTTACTTGGCATTCGACCTATTTTTTGGTATTTTATTACTTGCCTACCAATTATTTCATATGTTGGATGTAATAAGACCTACACAACATAAGAAGAAGTAGAAAGTCGTGATATAATAGATGTTCAAGAATATTAAAATTTGGTGAGTGGAGAAGTGCAAAGTCTTACAAAGCCAAGATTTTTATCTTCCATAATTAAGCAATCACACACAAGGGGTTTTCAATATTTTTGTGTTGAAGATTTAAGGTATATTGGAGGTATAAGGAGTATTAAGGAAAGTAAGGGTGTGTTTTAAATTTTGGAGGTATATGGGTTCATCATTGGTTGAATTTGACATCATTATGTTTTGATCATGACTGTATATATGTCAAATATTTCTTGTGCTTTAGGAATCAACCATTCTACACTTGAGAGAGCCTTTGAAAGTGTGAATGCATCTTCAAATAGAATAGATTTGAATAGACCATCAAACAATTATGTTGGGACTTTTGTGGCTATTTTTCTATACCTAATGAGGCCTTCAAAGAATCCCATGCTTGTAATATCAGAGGGATTAATGTGACATCAAATAGATAAAGTGTAATAGGTCATATCGGAGGTTGGAGGCAATGAGTTTTTATCATCCCAAGCTACCTTCTCACTTAGGGATGATTCACTTCATGAGAAGCATCCTTTTCCATTTGTGTCCCTAAAGAAAAGAGGGCGTTGGGCACTATTTGTCCCTTCAAGGAGAAAGGGGGGAAAGATTTGATGATTTGTCAAGCACTTGAGGAGACATTAGAAACACTAAGAGGAGATGTGGACTTTCAAAGGAAAGGTGTCTCATGTGCAGACATTTGGTTGGACATTTGCATACCGGAGGAGGGATTGTTTCCAAAACACTTGAGGAGGTGTTAGACACACTCAAAGGAGATGTAGACTTTTGGAGGAAAGGTGTCTCATGTGCAAAACTAGAGGAGGTATTAGACACACTCAAAGGAGATGTAGAATTTTGGAGGAAATGTCTCTCATTATGCATGGAGAGTGGGAACCTTTTATGTTCTCTCATGTTGTGCAGATGGTTGGAGGTTCTATAGTTAGGAGATCCATTGATGTAGTCACTTTGGTGTTTCCTAGGTGAGCAATGAGAATTGGTGAAGGTACTTCATCAAAGTCTTCAAAAGGTTTGGGTTAAAAACCCTTGTAATGTTCTACTCTTATTCAAATTAATGTAGTACGGAGGGGAATGTTGGAGAATATTACATTTGGGTTAGTTTTTAGTTAGTTTAGATAGGTTTATCTTAATTTTCAGTAATAAGATTTTACAGTTATGGAACTATTAGTTTGTTATTCCTAGGAAAATCAAAGGCTTTAAAAATCCGACTAGATTGCAATGTTGATCATCTTGATACAATCCATAATATCATGTTTTGATTTTGTACTTTGCGCTAACAAATATTTTGTTTATAGCTATATTAAATATATAGGTTTAATAATTGTAGACGTATAAAAATGACCATATTCCTAAATGAATATTTTATGTTCATTTCTCTATTTAATTAAATTATCCACATTCCTCTATTTTATTAAGTAAATTACTCAATTTATTTAAATAAAATTCACTATACCCATTTAATGAATAAATCATTTTATTCAATTAAACCCCCCCTATCCACTTTTAATTAAATTCAAATTTAATTAAATAGTTATCCTAAATTGAATAAATCTAATTTATTTAATTTCTCCAAATTGCAACTAAATTGAATTAAATTACTTTATTTCAATTAAATCCTATTATCCCTTCATCCACTTGCAAAATCCTACATCTCCCACTTGCCTTCCTAAACCCCTTTCTAATCCCTTCTAGAATCTTCTAATAGCTTCTAATTAGCCTAACCCATCATTCTAAACTTTGTCACATCCCTAAGCAAAAGGGAGGTCACTTCTCAAAACCTCAAAGTCTTTGATAACCATTAAAGGCTTCAAGCCTTCAACCACTTAATTCCTCAAAGTCTTTGATAACCATTAAAGGCTTCAAGCCTTCAACCACTTAATTCCCCAAAGTCTTCAATAACCATTAATGGTTAACTCAAACCTTCTTACATGGTTAAAGAATTTGTTTTAACTCAACCTTCACCCAACCCAAGGGTCTCATCAAGACTTTAATGCTTTGACCATGATTATCCCTTAATCATTTGCACAAAGGTTTATCCTTGGATTAACTCTTAATCCAATGGGTAAACCTAACTTAAGCTTAACCCTTACCCTCTGGATAACCATAAGGTCTTCTCAGCCATTTAATGCCTCCAACCCCTTCTCTCAACCCAACCCTATGTTGACCCTTGTCACCATTTCATTGGTGCCAATTGCAAACATGGATCCCCAACTTTCAAATTCAACCCTTGATTGAATCTTTCAATCCTGGCCATCCATTGCCCTATTTTTGCTATAAATAGAGCTCTCATTCCTCCATTTTTTAATCATCCTCCAAATTTGTAGTATCACACTTATGCTCAAATACATTCAAGCTCTCATATATCATTTTTATGCTCATCATTTAGCCTCTCTTTAGAATAGAAATTAGTCTAAATATGCATGTTTAGAATATTTTCTTTATCATTTAGCTCAATCATAGACTAAATATATCATGTTAGGATAGTATTCATACTAACCTTGTCATCTTATCATCTAGTTTATTGCATTTATAGAATCATGCATAGCTTAGGATGCATTTCATTCTAAAATCTATCAAAACATCCCTCGTTCTTGCATTTTCCATCCCTAAACCATTTTGCTCAGTGATCTGAGAGCAAAAACATTGGTTTGAGGGACATTGTGAGATGGAGAACCATGGGATCTACCTTGGGAAGCTGAGTAATACTTCGTTACTCCATAGCTTGCACCAAGAAGTCCTCTGTGTGTGTGGACAGGTCTTTGACAATATTTTCACATATTGAGATTTATCAACCCTCTTTTCCCGCATACATTTCTGGCGCCCACCGTGGGGCTCGACCCCATATATCAAATCAGTTTTTGAAATTAACTACTTTTGTAGGCACAAGGCAAAAATGAATTAGCACATTCAGTTCACTATTTAGCGCATCCAGTAAACAACATAGCGCATCCGGTCCACTGTTCAGTGCATGGAGTCCATAATCTAGCACGTAAAGTTAATATATTAGCACATCAAATCACTAATTTTACTGTAGGTCTCAGTGCGGGAGAAAAATAGAGCAGCTCTTTCGACGCACAGAGTAGCGCATCCGAAAAATAGTGTAGCACATTAAGACATTGTTTTAGCGCATCTAGGTTATATTGTAGCGCGTAGAGTCCTTTTTGTAGCGCATCACAAACAGAAGGCAAAAATTAAAATTGTAACTGAGTTTAAAGTTAGACTTGTTGAAGTCCACAAAATCCTATGTTTCTCTAACTACTGTGATGGCTATTTTGCAGGATTTCTCACATCTTATTGCAGGGAGGAGCTTAGTGTTATTTTTAGAATTATAAATTGTTTAAATTTTACTAGCTTGTTCAAAGTTAGTTAAAATTTAAAGCCTTTTTAATTCTTGTTAAATAAAATTGAACTCACCTTATTTGGGCTTTAAAATGAACCACAAAAACAATCTTTTCTTGCTTTTCCTAGGAAGACAAAATTTTCATTTTGGGCTTTAAAAGGAACAAGTAAAATTTTCATTTTTGCAAACAAAGGTGTTTAAAAAGAACTTCACCATCCTTTGGTGCATAAAAAGATTCACTACAATTTTTTGCAAAAGAAAAAGAATCACACATGTCCAAAGTCATTTGCCACTAAAGAGGGAAGATCTTCCCCTTTTTGATCGATTTCTTTGGTTGACAAAACATCGAATTTACTTTGTTGACCAATTCTTTTTCATAGATCAGAAAATCATTGCCTTAAAAGGATAAAATAAACACCATGTTTTCATGGAGCAACATCTCCATGTAGATTTTAGCAAATCACTGAATTTAAAGGTTAAAAAGAACCAACTTGATTGCTTTGTCTCGAAAGTGGAAGGAATATGCTCTCCCCTTAACTGGGTGATCAAAAATCTAGACCACTCTTACAACTTTCTGTACTTCAAGCATTTACATCCTTTAGTAGGCCTGCCTTTCCGAGGAGTTGGAATCAACTCTTAAAGCCATTTATGGCTGGTGTGAAGGGAACAACCTAAGTGGGGAACGGCTTTGATGCCAAGAATTTCAACCCACTATAATCAGACATGGAAAGTGATGAAAGTCCTTTTCAATGGTTGCGCACAGCAATTAGCCTTCCCCCAGTATCCTCGTGATACGTAAAGCCTTTGTTCTAAAGGTTGGGAAGCCTCCTGAAGGAGTTTATCACTGACGGTCGAATGGGAAGCCTGATTACGAACCATATAAATAGAAGCTTTGAACCAAGTCAGCAACCAGACATTTATAACATCATAGTGCAAGGGTGGGGAAGAATCCGCCCCCAAGATTACTCACCATATATCTCCCAAGATAACTACTCAACTATGAAGCAATTCACTTGGAGTTAATTTCTGGCAAAAGACAAAAAAATGGGCACCCTCTAGGGGGTGACATGGTTATTTGAGCTGATGGAGTATCGAGACTAGTGGGCTATGATGTTATTTATGACCCTTGACTAAAGAGTCTTTCTAAAGTGTATTATTCATATCCAAACCTGTTAAAACATTGGAGATTTGAACACATCCTCGTAGAACATACACTTTTTGTTAAATTAGGCAAAATGGTTGTACTTTTTGTGTTGTGCTTGCATTTATTACTTCAGAAAATCATCCATCACACTTGAAAAATTCACAACAAAAATTCAAAATTCACAAAAACCCAACCAAAGAAAAAAATCAAGGCAATTTAGCACATAAGAACAACTTCTTAGCGCGTGAGGTACTTCTGTTAGCGCATCCAAATATCAAGTTAGCGCGTTGGTTCCAAACAGTAATGTTTTATCCCAAGACAAATCAGTGTTGAAACATTTAGCGCATCAGAAAAACAGCTTAGCACGTGGAAGCAACAGCTTAGCATGTGGAAACCAAAAATTAGCACATAAAGTCCAACAGTTAGTGCGTGATAGGCCCAGAATAGCACATAGATTTTTAACAGCTAGAAAATAATTTTTAAACAGTCCAAAATTTTAGCGTGTGTCTGGGGGTAGCCTAGCGCGTGTGGTTATTATTTTAGCGCATAGAGGTATTTCAGTAGCGCATGTAGTCTCTGTTCTAGCGCGTGATCAAAAACATAAAAACAGAGGGCACAACTGGGAAGAATTTTAAAATTTTCAAAAACATTTTCAGAAACCTCTTTCCATCAACATCATTTTTCATCAAAAAAGAGTGACAAAAACAAACCGTTTAAACTATTTCTTGAGCTAAATTTGTGTCGAAATAAACGTTGTCAAAATCCTAAATGAATCGCACGATAAAAGATGTCTCTCTTATCATAATCCGGAAACCTCATCATCAGTATCAACAGAATCCTTTACCATCTTATGGATTTTTATCTCAAAAACACTTGTTTAAAAATTTTAAATTGTCAAATCAAGTTTCCATATCGGGAGGCTTTTATCCATATCATTTGACACACTTTGTCATGAAGGGGCATCTAAACCTTCACTTTGATAAGAGTAAGATTTAAAATTTTCAAAAACAAGAATCAACTGAATCCAAACAAATCAAAGGAAACCATTGATCACTCATGCATGACTAATCCCCATATTCTGAGAAGAAAGAACCTTTATCGTAACATCACGTTGAAGAAACAACAACCTAGTTTTTCCAAATTCATCAAGAGAAATAAGTTTTTATAAATCAATCGTCAACTCTTCAAATCTCATCGGGTATTCCTTCATCACATCAAATGGTATATCCAAAACAAATCCAATAAATTTGACAAAGAACCCTTGAAGACAAGAGCCTACTGTCAAAAATCTGCTTTTAATCAAATCATAAACCGTGGAGGAAAGATCAATCCAGCATTCTTGCCCAACGAGTGCATCACTTATAACACATCTCGACCAGAACCACCCACCCCCGAGCAACACATCGAAGTGGATTTTGTCCCCTTCGTCACCGAAAGTTTTTATTAAAATGCCTGTTACTCGCTCTCAAAGAAACCAACAAAGTGAGACACACGTAGAATCAAGTATGAATCGCAGATTGTCAAATCCTTTTGAAGTTCCACACTCGGAAGAGCCTGAAATTACTGAAGCACTTCTTCAAGAATGTCAGGAAAACCCTTCATTCCAAAAACATGTTGAAAGGCTTATGGAAAATGACAAAGAAAAGTATCTGCTCATGCTCACAAGTAAAGGCGTTAAACTTTCTGAAGATTTAGACACAAACATTTTTCAAACCGGGTCTCAACAATATGCATATCAAGAACAACAACGCAAAGAAGAAACTCAAATACCTGAGCAACATATTCCAGAACAACGTATACCAGAAATGCGTATACCTGAGCTCAAAACTCCAGAACAAAACATACCGTTTACCACACCTTTTCAGCTAAGAACAAATACAAGGGAAGAACTTTTCCCTCGGCAAGCTAATGCGCTTTTGGTTTCTCTTACTCAACAAATGCAAATGTTGAAAAGACAAATACAAGATATGCAACAAGGGACAACAGTGCGGTACTCTTTAAACAAAATCTGTCCTTATCCATTTGACAGAAGATTGAACATGGTACCTTTTCTTCCAAACTCAGATGTTCCCAAATTTGATAAATATGATGGGAAAAGTGATCCCCGAGATCATGTTTGAGAATTTTGCACCATGAGTCTTGAATTTTCTCATGATGACACCTATCTAATGAGGTTATTCCCAAGAAGCCTGGGAGGACAAACAATGGAATGGTTATCCAAAATTACACCACCTGTCAGATCATTTGATGAATTGGTTAACAAATTCATAACCCAATATTCCTATAACATTCAACATGCCATAACCATGCTAGATGTCTGCAACACCAAACAAAAGAACAATGAAACATTCATGATATTCCTTCAACGTTGGCAACGTATGGTATCACGATATCCTCGAGATATTCCTAAAAAGGAGAAAATGGAAATCTTCATCGATAACTTGAATGGTGAAATGAGTTACAGAATAAAACTTCAATGCATACCATCTTTCGCTAAATTGATTGAAAATGGCATTTAAGTAGAGGAAGCACGTGTCAAAAAGGGAACACTCAAATTCTACAAGGAACAAACTCATCAAACTACAATAATCATAACAACACCAACCTTGATAAATCTCGATTTTGGACTCGAAACAAAAACGAAGGCAACAATGAATCATATGATCCCAAATCTAGGCAACCAGTGCTTGCATTATCTAGAAATCCTCAAAATACAAAAAATCCTAAAAATGCTAATCCCAGTGCTAACACATATGCACCAAACACTGATCAAGGACAACTCAACACAAACAACACCAACGATACTCAAAGAAAAAACATGAATCCAGGACCTAACAACAATTCACGCAACAACACGAACAATTTCCAAAAGTGTATCTTCACACCACTGGGACAATCATTAGAATCAGCATTCAGAGAACTTTTGGCAAACAAGATTCTTTCTTTACCTCCAATCAACAACTATGAACCCCCCAATCAAACCACCTTGGTGGAATGATTCACATTATTGTGATTTCCATCGTAACAAGGGTCATAGAATGAATGATTGCATGAGATTGAAACACCTGGTACAGGACATGATTGATCGAGGT
Source organism: Cryptomeria japonica (assembly GCF_030272615.1). Lineage (NCBI taxonomy): Eukaryota > Viridiplantae > Streptophyta > Pinopsida > Cupressales > Cupressaceae > Cryptomeria > Cryptomeria japonica. The sequence goes on along the minus strand of NC_081406.1, from coordinate 46,264,323 downwards.
GACTTAACGGTGGATGGTCTCAAAACAAATGGTGATCACGGAGCCTTCAAAAATCCTCTCCCAAATTACAACAAAGATGGAGCATCAACTTCGGATGATACACACGGAGCTCATATCAATCACATCTACAACAACACCATCAACCACATATCAACTAAAGATCATCAAGTAAATGTCATCACCATTCAAGATCGGTATGATCATGAATCTGTCAATGTAACAACCCGAACTCAGAAATATGTCTTGAAAGGACATACTGCACCTGCAAATACCACATCAAAAATCCAATATGACTTGGTTAGCCAACTACACAAAACTCCGTCTTAGATATCTATACTAGAATTGTTGAAACTATCACCAAAGCACAAAGACATATTGGAACAAGTGCTATTGGAAACAAATTTACCTCAAAATCTAGATATAGACAAATTTCAAGCAATGGTCGCCCATATGATAGGACCTCATAACCTCACCTTCTCAAAGCATGACAATACTTCCTTGAGCCATCTGCATAATACTCCTCTCCATATTGAAGTCATTGTTTGCAAACACCGAGTAAAAAGAATCTTGATAGATGGAGGAGTCAAACTTAATATATGTACTTTAAAGCTTATCCGTGCATTAGGCTTCTCCGAAGAGTCTATTAATCTCTGCAAGAAGATTACCATAAAAGCATATGATGATGAGGAAAGGTCCTCTAAAGGAACTGTGATATTACCTATTCAAGTGGGACTAGTGCAAAAGGATACTATATGTCAAGTCTTAGACATAGATCTCACCTACAATATTTTATTAGGATGACCCTGGATACATGAAATGCAAGCGGTACCTTCTACATATCATCAGTGTGTCAAATTTCCTTATGATGGACAAGAAATCTCCATATCTGCGGATCACAATCCATTTCAACATTGCAATGCAATGGGGGCAGCCCAAGATAGTTTGGTTCCTCATAATAGAGAAAAGTAGTGATCTTTGACATCAGATCTACAAACAACAAAGCCCAACTCCTTATTTGGAGACTTCAAGCAAAAAATGCAAATCAAGGACCAAGGCATGGGAGAATACTCTTTGGAGCCTTTATGTTTGGCCAAATTGCCAACATCACCTAGATCTCATGGATTGCCTACTACATCAACACATCTGGCCACTCAGCCCATCACCAAATTTGATGGTACCTTCATCCAATTGGGTACTCTAACACATGAATCAGAAGACAAGGACATTCTTAGCTGGTTATACAAAGATGAGGAAGAAGATAATAGAGCAGCCGCTCTGGACATTGTTCTACCAACACACCTATATGAAAAAGGATACTTAATCATGAAGCAAATGGGATATGATGGTAAAGGAACTATTGGGAAATGCAAAGAAGGAGTCACTAAACCTATAGATCTTCCTTCACAACCTAGTAGAAACAAAGCAGGATTGGGTTCTAAACTCACTTTCCTATTGAAAAGGCCACCACACACAACTACAAAACCTGAATGGAAGGTAAAGAAGAAGTACAAAGAAGAATCCTGGTAGGAAGCACTCTTTGAATCAGTAGAAACAATCTGCAAGGCATGGGAATGTGAAGATCAAAAGTTACATCAGGGAGAGCTTCTAAGTCATAAGAAGGCCATATCTACAGCAGTAGCTCATATTCAAACACCAATGTCTCAAGAACAAATCATATCATCTCCAGATAATGTTATGCCTCCCCGAGGAAGCACAGTCTATGAACAAATCCAGAAAGTAGAAGACGGATCTGACATAGAATCAACAAAAACTATCAAAATGGTATCCATCATCAAAAATTTGTTTTCACCATACAACATACCTATTTACAGCACTGATAAAATCTGGGATGATGCCTCTGAAATAGATTCCAATGAATATGAATGGGGTACCTACTCCAATACTACTACAAATATCTCGGATGATACTGATTCTATATCCCTTTCTCAAGAAGAACATAACACAGAAGATAGACCTCTTGAATTTGGACCACAAAATATCTATGACGCCAAGGAAAGCGAATAGAAACATTATGAACAAGTCTATGTGGAAGATGATACCATCGAAGACCTCGATGAAACCTTGGACTTCTTTAAAACCAAGAACAATCACAATGAACACTATGTCCTAACGCTTACAGTAGCTGAACTTGATCCACCTAACGATTCCTTACCGCTTGTCTTTCCTGACCTCATCGACTGGGATGAACCTGAAATCTATGATATACCAATTTTCCCAGATGATGAATCTATTATCCATTACCTATGTACCATAAATCTAGAAATAGGCTCTACCAGTGAACAAAGTAACGATGTCTACCAAACAAGGAGTGCCAAGTCTCTCAGTCGCAAAACTAAACCAAATAAAGGATTTGATGCTGAAAACCAGTCAATGGCAGCTCTAGATCACAAAAAAATAAAAATAAAGGGCGCATCTGAGGGTGAAAACCTTTTTAAGGGACCTAACGATGGGAGAATTGACACTCTTCCTAAGCACTTTCATGAGCGATCACCCATATTGATTGAGCCCACTCAATCAATCAGCATTGGTACCACAAAAGCAGCTAGAAACATACACCTTGCAGAATCTCTAACAGAGGAAGAAATATCAGCATTCATCATTTTCTTTAAAGAACAGCAAATTAACTTTGCTTGGTCATATGCTGATATGCCCGGAGTAGATCCACACTTAATCATGCATCACTTGTCCATTTCTTCAGGAGTTAAACCAGTCAAACAAAAGCTACGAAAGATGAATCGACAAGTGGCACTCATGGTTAAAACTAAACTGAAGAAACTATTAGATGTCGGATTCATCTGACCCATTGACTATGCAAAATGGATTTCCAACATCGTTCCAGTATCAAAACTAGATGGTAGTATCAGAATATGCACTGACTTCAGGGACATCAACAAAGCTGGTCCAAAAAATGACTTTCCTCTGCCCAGTATCGACATAATTGTAGATCTAACAGCGGGCCATGCAATGCTCTCACTAATGGATGGTTTCTTAGGCTATAATCAAATCAAAATAGCTCCAAAAGATCAAGATAAAACCGCGTTCACTTGTCCTTGGGGAATGTACTATTGGAATGTTATACCTTTTGGCTTAAAGAATGCAGGAGTCACTTATCAAAGAGCAATGACAACAATATTCCATGACATGATGCACACATTTATGGAAGACTATGTGGATGATTTACTAGCTAAATCCTTCACCAGAGCCAAACATCTCAGCATCCTAACAAAGATCTTTGCTTGATTGGAGAAATTCCAAGTCAGACTCAACCCTAAGAAGTGTGTCTTCGGGGTTACATTAGGCAAGTTACTAGGCTACATAGTCTTAGCTAAAGGTATTGAAGTTGATCCAGCAAAGGTACAAGCCATTATGGACATGCCGCCACCAAAGAATATCAGTCAACTCAGATCTCTACAAGGATGACTTCAATCAATCAGGTGATTCATTGCTCAACTAGTGGATAAAAGTCTACCATTTAACCATTTACTACACAAAAATGTACCATTCAGATGGGAGACTAAGTGTGCAGAATCTTTTTTCCAAATCAAACAGTACCTGATGAATCCACCAGTTCTAGTACCACCAGTCACAGGAAAGCCACTTATCCTATATATCTCAAAAACAGATATATCACTAGGGGCACTATTGGCACAAGAAGATCAACAAGGAAAAGAGTAGGCCATATATTACATCAGTCGGACAGTGAATGGATATGAACTCAACTATACATTCATTGAAAAGGCTTGCCTAATAGTGGTCTTCGCATCTCAGAAGTTCTGACATTATATGCTAGCACACACCATTAAGCTAGTCGCAAAAATTGATCCTCTCAAATATCTACTTAGCAAGATAGCTTTTACAAGACGATTGGCTAAATGGGTCATGATTCTCAGTGAATTCGACATCCAATACATAAAATAATGAGCCATCAAAGGACAAGCAATTGCAGATCAGCTGGCTAAAGCACCACTACCAGGAAAACAAACCATGGAGATTGAATTTCTAGATAGGGATGTTCTTTCTCTTTCTCCTAAACAATGGACCCTATACTTTGATGGATCCTATACACAACATGGTTTAGGGGCCGGCATTCTATTCATCACTCCTAAAGGACACACTATGCAAAGATCATATAGGCCTATGTTCCCATGCACAAATAATGTGGTTGAATATGAGGCATTGGTTATAGGCATCAAAATGGCCATCGAATGGAAAATCATAGAGTTAAAAGTCTATGGAGACTCACAACTAGTCGTCAATCAAATCAACAACAACTATCAAACAAAGGATGACAAGCTACTACCCTACAAGCGAATGGTGGATGACTTCAAATAGTATTTTGTGCACATCACCTTCAAACAAATACCAAGGTTGAACAATAAAGCAGCCAATGCAATGGCTACTATCGCTTCACTACTACAAATTCTAGAGCAACAGAGTCGTTACGAGTTCCTGGTAGAGCAACTGTTCTCTCCCGCCTATGACCACTCTGAATCCCAGGTTATCTATGCCTTGACTAGTTTCGATTCTCCATTATATGGACCAATATATGACTACCTCAAGCACAATATCTTACTAATTGACCAATCCCGTAACCAAAAACGTAACTTTATCTGACAAGTTGCCCGTTACACCCTTACCACTGATACTTTATATCGTCGAGGTCTAGATGGTACTCTTCTTCGTTTCCTTGATCATAATGATTCCAATTTTGCTTTACACGAGCTTCATGAAGGTATTTGTGGCACACATTCAAGTGGTACTACTCTTGCTAAAAAGCTTCTACGGATGGGATACTACTGGCCTACAATGGAGAAAGACTCATATCACTTCGCCAAGAAATGTCCTAAATGCCAGATCCATGGCAATCTGATACATGCACCAGCACAAGAACTGCAGCGATTTACAACATCCTGGCCCTTTTGTCAGTGGGGACTAGACTTAGTTGGCAAAATTCATCCTTCATCTTCACATGGACACAAGTTCATTATAACTATAACAGAATACTTTACCAAATGGATCAAAGCAGTTCCCATGACCACAGTGACTGGGAAAAAAATTGCCTCTTTTATCCTAAATTATCTGATCTACAGATATGGTATTCCAAGTTCAATCATCACAGATAATGGATGACCTTTCAAAAACCAAGATGTACAAGAACTATGTGAAAAGTTCAAAACCCAACATTGGTTTTCTACACCATACTACCCACAGGGCAATAGTCAAGCAGAAGCATCTAACAAGACAATCTTGAATAACCTAAAGAAAACAGTGAATGATGCAGGAAAAGATTGGCACGTACAACTCAATCCAGCACTTTGGGCATACAGAACCAGCATCCGCACACCTACAGGAGCAACACCATACTCATTGGTATATGGATCAAAGGCCATTTTACCCCTAGAAGTAGAAATCCCATCTCTCAGAGTCTCTTTGGAAGGTTTAATCCTAGATGAAGAGTATCAAGTTAACCGACTGCAAGAACTTGACCTATTAGATGAAAGACACCAATATGCTTACACCCATCTCAAAGCATATTAGCAACACATGTGTAGAAGCTACAATCACAAGGTCATTCCCAGAAACTTCAAAGTTGGTGATCTAGTCCTCAAAGAAAATCCAAGAAATCAGCAAGATCAAGAGAAGAAAGGGAAATTTGAACCTAATTGGTTAGGCCCCTATGTCATCATATCAGTCTATGGATCAGGAGCCTATCGGCTTACAACTTCAGAAGAAGATGTGTTTGACGAACCAACTAACAGCATCCATCTGAAGAAGTACTATACTTAAGTAGCCTAGTACACGAAAAAAAATAAAAAATTAGAAAAAGCAAAAACAAAGTACAATAAAAACAAATGGTGAAAACTTGGTAAATAGGCACTCTTGTGAAAGAACGGCTCCTCTATCTATCTCCATGCCATTTTATCTGTCAAAACACTATCGGCCATTGCCCAACACTTAGTATATATCCATTCAGGACATACTTAACATAGTCACTATCCTGGTTTATCCATATATATCCTCTTACCGCATTCCACCATGGCTTGGAAATCTCTATACATGATTATATCAAGAGGCACACTCAGCTAGGGGCATTAACTCGTTCAAAAATTTGCAAATATTCAAGACATCAAAACTATTGCAAAAACTCAGAAGCATGACATCCAACAACCAAAAACCATGCTTCATCCCAAAAACAAAACAAAATAATTCACAAAAATACCAAGGATGGATGATTTTCTGAAGTACTAAATGTTGCATTCTTGCATAAAAATCTTGACTATTTTTGCATTTTGAACTTTTTCAAATTTAGATTTTCTTCCTTATCTCACGAAATGCTTCAAAATCTTGAGATCATGGGGAACTTCCAATATTTTCTTAGTCTTCTGTCTGGGAGGCGATCACTTGTACTGTGTGAATACTTCCCTCAAGACGTGATACATCAAATATCACTGAAGGCTTGATTCCACTTCACACATACAAATGATTTAATCTTATCTGTTTACGCAATACGCACTCAGGTCGTCCTGGTTCAATTATACCTTGATGCTTGTGCTATCTTGCAAAATCAAACATCATGTAAATTTTTCTCAGGTCATCATGGTTCAATTATACCATTATGCTTGTATAAATTCTCAGCATATCCTAAACAAATCAATGGTCAATGATGAAACCTACACAGGAAGCAAATAACATATGGTTGTATCGGGATGGCAAAATGCAAAATGAGGATGCTCCAAAAATATTAGTTGCATATCATTTTACAATTAGTTGCATATCATTTTAGGGTTTGTTGAATATCATTTTACAATTAGTTGCATATCATTTTACAATTAGTGGCATATCATTTTACACTTAATTGCATATCATTTTCATACATCTTATTTTCAAGATACATTTCACAGCATATCAAATCATGCATCTCATTGTCAAGATAAATCTCACAGCATAGAAAAGCATACATCCTGCATCATACATTATATATTTAAGTATTGCATCATCATAAAGTAAAGAAATAACCCACATAACATGCATCCATATAAACACATCACATGATCAAAGCAAATGGTGTCGCGTATATATATATATATATATCAAAATAATCCCAATGTACAAAATGTATCAAAAACTGTGTCTAGTACAAAGAATACAATGCTCAAAAATACAATAGAGACCACATCTCTCAAGTATGACTATCCCCTGATGGAGATGGTCTTGCTCTAGATGTCCCCGCTCCTGGATCTCCAGGAGGGTCCTGTCTCAGTGGCCCCATGACACCTCGACTCTCAGATCGTGACCTAGTATCTCAACATCGACTAGATCTCAATTGTGAAAAGCTCTGTACTCGGTGATCCCTGGGTACTGTAGCCTCATAGTGACGCTGATAGTACTCTACCTCCTGAGCTCTCAATGCCAGCTCTCTCAGGGTGTCTCTCATCGGACCACCCACCATTGCTCTCTGCATACTCGAGACTAGCTCCTCTGCTCGCCCTCTTCGCTCTATCTTAGTATCTTGCTTCGTGGTCAACTGCGCAATCTGCCACTGATATGTCAACACCTGTGCCTGCAGTTGCTGTACAGTAACTTGTAGGGTCCGAATCTGAGCATCCTCAATGTGACCCGGGACCCGCACCCATAGCGGTACTTGTGCAAGGGGAACCCCTCCCACTTGGCTTTTCCTCGATGCTGGAGGTGGGAGTACATTCATCCTCCTCCTCTGTGCTGGTCGCCTAGCCTCCTCCATACCACCCACTGCAGCTAACACCTCCCCCACTCTCCCCTCTCCCCTGACTCCAATAGCCAATCCACCTCTCCCCCTATCTATCACCGCTTGTCTCACCGCTCTCTCCACACCTCTATCCCCCCTCCTCCCTCTATCTCCTCGCCTCCCTCTGCCTCCTCTCCCTCATCCTCCTCCATCATCTCCATCACCTCCATTGTCTCCCTCGTCTCCCTATTCCTCATCATCATCAAATGCTGGCCTCATCTCCTCAGGATCAGATATCCTAGCCACCGCCCGCGCAACAAACAATCTAGTAAACTCATCTGTCATGCCCGCATCCTAAATCTCTAGGTCATAATCCCATATCTACCCTGCTAACCCGACAAACTCCTCCACCGCCACGGTGCTATCAATGGTCGGGCCCCAATTGGCTACATCCTGCCTCTGTTGTGCATATAGGCAAGCTCCCTGTGATATACTCTGCTAGCGCCCAAACTACCTCAAAACTCAGGTCACCACAAACCTCTCTATGACAAAAGGGGTCCTCCTGATCAAGTATATGGTCATAAAAACAAAAGGCATCTCTAGCCCATCCTCTGCCCACACCTCGCATCTTGTATACGGTCGCCATGTGAAGGTATCAATGTCATCAAGTACCCTCCTACAATGCTCTAGTTTGTCCAGCTTGCGCTGGACAACTAGACCCCTGTATCCATAGGCATATGTCACTCCTACAGGCCTATCTCTGTCTGCTAGTGGCCTCGCTGCTGGAATGTGCTCCCAGCACCATACTTGTAATAGTGTCACGCCAGCTGACAAACTGCCATAACCAAGGTATACCACCTCATGCACGCCCCTGTATAGATGGGCCAACATAGCTGACCCCCATGAAAACCTCTGACCCTGGGTAACCATCTCCTCCAATACCAATCCCCATCCCATAGAAAATCCCTTTAACCTGCAATCAGGACAAAGGAATCCAGCAATGAACCCTGCTAGTACGAATGGTAGTGGTGTGTAATCTAGGTCTAGGAACTCCTACCATGGGATCTCATAGCCACAAACTGTATCATCATGGAAAATGCGGCGTAGTGCCTCTGTCCCACCCTCCTCTAACTGCTCATACGGTAGTAGTGCACCTACTACACGAATGTGTAGGATCCTGTAACAGTCCTCTGGTGTGACTGTCATCTCTCCAGTAGAAAAATGAAAGGTGTTCATGTCGTTGTGCCACCTCTCTATAAGTGCTATCAGTAGCCCCCGGTTCACAGTGAACCGAGGCATATCCAAAAGAGAAGTCAACCCACATCTCTCAATGATATCAAGGTCAGCCTGCGACAACTGCGGTATTAATGTCCACGGTCTAGGAAATCTCTCCTGCGACTGGACCACACCCAATCGCTCCTGTCAAATAAGAAAAACAAATCCAATATCAATTTCCACATCAAAACAACGATATCAAAATCAAACTCACATCAACAACATGAAACAAATTTTCTCATCTACATCAAGTTCAATATCCTATCATTTCATATCAACTTGAAAAACAACTCAAGTTTCCCACCCATATCAGCTTGTAAAACAACTCAAGTTTCCAACCCATATCAGCTTGTCACACAAATCAAGCTTCACACATTGAACTTGAAATAGAGCACGCAAATAAATCATATTTTGATCAACACAACACATAGATATCTATACATAACTTGAAATATCGCAAATCAAAATAAGTTATATCGACACTCATATTGGACAAATCCATAAAATCATGACAGCACGACACACAAACATTTACAAATCACCTCATCTTACAAAATTTTTCCAGATGCGCTAAAATAGACTCCCAATGTGCTAAAAACCCCCCACGCACTAGGTTGTCTTTCCTACGCGCTACTCTATTTACCCTATGTGCTAGATTGACTCTACGCGCTAATCTTTTCCCCCCATGTGCCATCTAAGCTGCTCTATGCGCTAAACTTTGCCGATGCGCTAATCTAGACCCCCTGGGTGCTACCTATTTGACCCTATGCGCTAGGTTAACCCTACGTGCTAAACCCCCTTACCCATGCGAACCCCTGTGACCCCTATGCGTTAGATCTACCCTACGCGCTAACCTGCTAACCTGAAGCGCTACCCGACTATCGCTATGTGCTATTCTACATCTATGCACTAACCTATATTTCCTATGCGCTACCCTATTCATTTCGGACGCGACCCTATAAATCGACCTTATGCGCTACTAAAAACTTTGTATGCGCTAATCTATGACTTAGACGCGCTAAACCGCTAAAACCAAACTTTAAAAATCCAAAAACGACTAAAAACGACCAAGTGAAAAGTCAAAAGAGGGTCAAAAATGTTGACTTACTGGTGGTCCATATGCTACAGGTCTCTGGTACCTCTAAACGCGCTCGAAATAGTGTCTATGATATGGAATAGGCATTTTCTCTACAGACCAAATTCTCTTTCTCCAAAGTCAACAATGAACAAATGAATCTAATTCAATCCCTTTTTCCCTTTTATAGGAGGAAAATGAAATTCGGGTTAGCCAAATGGACCTGTAATATGGTCGCGGTCTCCCCTATACCATACCATTTGTAAATTATCGAGAGATGAATCAATTGACACACATTTCACATAAACAAAATCATACACATCATACGCAACTCATCAAATTAAATCAAAAAATTTCAAAATATTGATTCATCTCCCGAGGGGGCATCACCATCAAATATCGAATCTGGGGCATCACACATCAAATCAAATTCGGGCCACGACTTGCAAATCATAAGAGCGACACAAAAATTGCATTTGATCATAAATCACAAAAACACATCATTTTCTTTGAAATAACATGTGCACACACCTCACTTCAAAGAGGGGCAAAATGTAGACGTATAAAAATGACCATATTCCTAAATGAATATTTTATGTTCATTTCTCTATTTAATTAAATCCAATTTAATTAAATTATCCACATTCCTCTATTTTATTAAGTAAATTACTCAATTTATTTAAATAAAATTCACTATACCCATTTAATGAATAAATCATTTTATTCAATTAAAACCCCCCTATCCACTTTTAATTAAATTCAAATTTAATTAAATAGTTATCCTAAATTGAATAAATCTAATTTATTTAATTTCCCCAAATTGCAACCAAAATTAATTAAATTACTTTATTTCAATTAAATCCTATTATCCCTCCATCCACTTGCAAAATCCTACATCTCCCACTTGCCTTCCTAAACCCCTTTCTAATCCCTTCTAGAATCTTATAATCACTTCTAATTAGCCTAACCCATCATTCTAAACTTTGTCACATCCCTAAGCAAAAGGGAGGTCACTTCTCAAAACCTCAAAGTCTTTGATAACCATTAAAGGCTTCAAGCCTTCAACCACTTAATTCCTCAAAGTTTTTGATAACCATTAAAGGCTTCAAGCCTTCAACCACTTAATTCCCCAAAGTCTTCAATAACCATTAATGGTTAACTCAAACCTTCTTACATAGTTAAAGAATTTGTTTTAACTCAACCTTCACCCAACCCAAGGGTCTCATCAAGCCTTTAATGCTTTGACCATGATTATCCCTTAATCATTTTCACAAAGGTTTATCTTTGGATTAACTCTTAATCCAATGGGTAAACCTAACTTAAGCTTAACCCTTACCCTCTGGATAACCATAAGGTCTTCTCAGCCATTTAATGCCTCCAACCCCTTCTCTCAACCCAACCCTATGTTGACACTTGTCACCATTTCATTGGTGCCAATTGCAAACATGGATCCCCAACTTTCAAATTCAACCCTTGATTGAATCTTTCAATCCTGGCCATCCATTGCCCTATTTTTGCTATAAATAGAGCTCTCATTCCTCCATTTTTTAATCATCCTCCAGATTTGTAGTATCACACTTATGCTCAAATACATTCAAGCTCTCATATATCATTTTTATGCTCATCATTTAGCCTCTCTTTAGAATAGAAATTAGTCTAAATATGCATGTTTAAAATATTTTCTTTATCATTTAGCTCAATCATAGACTAAATATATCATGTTAGGATAGTATTCATACTAACCTTGTCATCTTATCATCTAGTTTATTGAATTTCTAGAATCATGCATAGCTTAGGATGCATTTCATTCTAAAATCTATCAAAACATCCATCGTTCTTGCATTTGCCATCCCTAAACCATTTTGCTCAGTGATCTGAGAGCAAAAACATTGGTTTGAGGGACATTGTGAGATAGAGAACCATGGGACCCACCTTGGGAAGCTAAGTAATACTTTGTTACTCCATAGCTTGCACCAATAAGTCCTTTGTGTGTGTGTGGATAGGTCTTTGACAATATTTTCACATATTGAAATTTATCAAACCACTTTTCCCACATACAATAATGATTATAGAATATAATTTCTTAAAAACAACAAAACATTAAATCATATTTTTCAGAATATAGGTGAATACATCACATTAATTAATGTTTATGCATAAATTTCAAATTAGTTGGAGAATACACATTAGTTGGAGCATACACATTAGTAAGAAGAATAGTTTCACTTGACTCTAAACTTGAGGCCACGATAGACAAAGAGGATTTACTAGAAATCGACCACATAGAAACTACTTTTCTCAGGTCCCAAAGATAGGCAACACCAACTAAGTTATCTTGGGCCCCTATACACTGGCACTAACTTCTAGCCCAAATCCTTAGAGCCACAATCAACATTCCCTCCACAAAAAACTTCATCTTGTAGATGAAAATGATATTTGGAGAGTGACCACAAACTAAATCCCGAATAGCCTTTTATCTAGGGATTCTAATCATACCCCTTAAATTCCATGAGTAAAATAATTTTTGAGAAGCAGAGAAGTGTGAATCAATGGTCTTCACTGATCTAGACTCCACCAAAGTTTCACCAATCAGTCTCACTTTCTCTTGGTCCTTCTTCCTATCCACCTTGGAAGGATTCTCAAGAGCCCCCTTTTTGATAATTTTCTAGTGTATCCCCAAAGTAGGTGGTGAACCTTTACTTGTACCATCTTCCTAAGACACTAGCTCACGAATAGCCCTAGAGCTGCCTCCACCTACCCCAACTCCAATTTTCTTAACCCCCTCTACCACCAATTAATTTTTAGTATGAAGAGTTATATGTGTATCCATTTGAGAACCAAGATCTCGTATCATGGGCTCCTCAGGAAGAATGGAGTCCTTCCCACTAGCTTCTATGTTCGTGCTCATAGCTACCTATCATGAAGGTAAAGCTGCCAAGGCCATGTCAAACTGATCCAATTCTTCTAGGACCTCAATATTGTAAAAAAAAATCATCAACTTGTCTATCCTTTTGAGTTCTTTTTTAACCTCTACCCTTGCCACAAGGCTTGACCATAGTAAAACCCTCTTTGTCTTCCACTAGAGGAGCTTTCCCTTTATCTTGTCTAGGAGGAGGCCAGGATAACTCTTTACCTAAGGGCCTTGTATTGTTAGTCCTGAAACACACCCATTACAAATTTACATACTCATGGCATATTCAAAAATCAAAGAGAAGGGTTTCATAATCAAGTTGTTGGATCCAAGAAGAGGTCCCCAACTAGATTTCCATGGAGTTTGGTAAAGGATCACTCATATCACTCTCAATACAAATTTGGGCATAGTAATAACCTTTTTCTCCATTGTTTGTGTTGATGGTCTCATTGGTTTTCAAAGGAGTAAACCCATTGAGGTGAAAATGTCGCGCCTCTAGAATTATAACGAGAACCAAAGAAGCCACACCCAAATCAAGACTCTTGATGGTAATTGTAGACATATAAATCTGACCACTTTATTGAGTATTTATTTTACCCCCATTTCCTCTAATTAATTAATTTATTCATTTTCATCTATTTGATTCAATGAATCATTCAATTTATTTAATTAAATTCACATTAACCTTTTCTAGCCTTTAATTAAATAAATCACTTTATTTAATTAAATCCCCTTTATCCCTTTTTAATTAATATTATATTTAATTAAATTGATCCTTGCAAATAAATAAATCTAATTTATTTATTACATCCACCCACTTGTATTTATGCAAGTTGCATCCATTTTAGTTGAAATAAAGCACTTTTATTCTAATTAAAATCATTTTCCCTCATCCACTTGCATCTTCCTACATCTCCGACTTGCCTCCTCAACCCCTTCTAGATTCTTATAATCACTTTCAATTTAGCCTAATTCATCTCCTAATTATTGTCACATTCCTAAGAAAAGTGAAGTCACTTCTCAAATCCTCCAAAGTCTTTGAAATGCATTAAAGACTTTATGTCTTCAACAAGTTAACCCTCAAAGTCTTCCTAGCCATTAATGGTTGATCCAACCTCAACTCATCTTCAACCTCTGGTTAGAGACTTTCCTCTAACTTAACCATCCTTTTGACTCGAGGGTCTCATCAAGCATTCATGATTTTAACCTTGGTTGTCCTATTAACCCTTGCACAAGAGTTTACACCTTGGGTAAAAGCTTCATCCATTGGATAACCCTAATCTGACCATAACCATTACCTCCTAGGGTAGCTCTCATGTCTTCTCAAGCATTTAATGTATCTTTCATCTCCTCTCAAGCAACCTCTTATTGACAATTGTCACCATTTCATTGGTGAGAATTGTGAACATGGATTGATTAACTTTCATTCCTAGCCCTTGTTAAGATTATTCAATCTTAACCATCCATATCCCTATTTTCCCTATAAATGGAGCTCTCATTCTTCATTTTCACAATCTCCAAGTTTTTATGCATCTACACTATAGCTTGAATTTATAAGCATCTTAGCCTCTCTTTGTTAAAGCATCATCATAGAATATTCATGATAGGCTAGTATATCATGTTAGGATAACTTGTTAATCTTTTATCATATCATTATCTTCATCTTATCTTAATCATCATGGTTTTAACACATTATATAGATCTTAGAATGCATTCATGCATGTAGATCAAATAGTACTCATTCCTAGAGTTGTCATTCCTAAGTCATTTGCTCAATGATCTGAGAGAAAAACATTGGCTTTAGGGATCCTGTGAGATAGAGAACAATGGGACACCCCTTGGGAAGTTAAACTAATTTAATTAGTTCATATACTTGCACCAAGAATCTCATTGGTGTGTGGGTCTTTTTATCTCGAGTTATTCATTTTGGTCACCGCATTTTTCCGCATATATTTTTGGCGCCCACCGTGGGGCTCATCCCCAAAAATAACATCATTTTTTTGTGCAGGATAAGGATTGCAAACATGCTGGAACACTCTGTTAGTGCATCTGGAACATGTTGTAGTGCATCTATGGCTAATGTTAGTGCATTCATCACACTATTTAGCGCACAGGACCCATCTCTCAACGCGTTTGAACTTGTTTTTAGTGCATAACCTTTTTTGATATCTCAACGCATAGGAGTATCAGTATAGCGCATTTAGGCATCAGAGTAGCGTGTATGGGTTTTCTTTTAGCATTTTTATAACATTATGTAGCACGTATGTGTTGAAGTTTAGTGCATGACTCTGACAGAGAGAAAAAAATGTTTGTAACAGAGTTATAAAAATTAGGCTCGTGTAAGCCCACCATATATTTTTTATTTTTTTCTAACTTCTTTCCTTGCAGATTTTAATAATTTCTTGCAAGTTGGAGGAATTAGAATTAGGATTTATGATTTCTTTCTAGTTTTTTTAAGTTGGATAAAGAGAATTTATTTTTCCTTTAGGTTAAAAAGAACCTCATCTTTCTTTTGGGCTTAAAATCAACTACATTTTTCTTTGGGTTTAAAAAGAATCAAATTTACAAGTTTAAAAAGAACAACAACTTCATATTTTCTTTCTTGCAAGATTAGGGGAAACACTTCATTTTGGGCTCTAAAAAGAACCATAAATTTTCAAATTTCTTGCAAAACATAAAAAGAACAATCCACATTTTCTTGCAATATTAAAAGGAATAATTAACTTATCCATTTCTTACAAATCAATTTACTTTCAAGCAACGTGCATTATTTTAAGTTGACTAGGATTTCATTTCCTAGATTAAGCAAACAAATTGCTTTGTGGGAATAAAACAAAACACCATGCTTGTTGGAGCAACATCTTCAAATAGAGGATAGATCATCACTTTGAAGGTTAAAAATAACACTTGTCTGCCTTGTCTCGAAAGTGGAAGGTATATGCTCTCCCCTTAATTGGATGACCAAAAAACCCAAACCACTCTTTTATGCTTTCTTTTACTTCAAGCAATTAAATCCTTTAGAAGGCCTGCCCTCCCGAGTTGCCCTTAGGGTTCCATTAAGGTCAGTGAGAGGGGAACAACCTAAGTGGGAAATAACTTTATCACCAAGTGTTCCAACCCACTATAATCAAATGTGGAGGCCGATGAAAATCCCCTCCAACGGTTTTTCTCAGTGATTAGTCTTCCCCCAGTATCTTTAAGATACGTAAAGTCTTTGTTCTAAAGGTTGGGAAGCCTCTCGAGGGAGTTTATCACTGAAGATCAAATGAAATCCTGATTAAAAACATAGAAATAGAAGCTTTGAGATGAGTCAGTTACCAAACATTGGCAATACCATAGTGCAAGGGTGGGGAAGAATCTGTCCCCAAGATAACTACCCAATTGTGAAGCAATTCACTTTGGGTTAGTTTCTGGCAAAAGGCAAAAAAATGGGCACCCCCTAGGGGGTGACAAGGTTGTTTGAGCTGATGGAGTATCAAGACTAGTGGGATATGATATTGTCAATGACCTTTGAATAAAGAGTCTTCTTGATCTGTTATTTTGTATTCTAAACTAGTGAAAACATCGAGAATTTGAAAAAATCCTCAAAAGAACATACACTATTTGTTTAGCATAGACAAATTGTTATCTCTTCTATTTGTTGTTTTTTCAAGTCATTTTCATAAAATCATCCATCAAAATTTATTTCTCAAACATCATAGTAAAACATAAAAAAAAATTATCAAATCAGTTAGCATGTAGGAGCAACATCCTAGCACATCTCGACCATCCAATAGCTCATTCCAACCAATAGTTAACACTTTCATCACTCACATTAGCATGTGATCAGTATCATACTGGTAAGCATTCAGATAGCACTTATCAACATCACTGTAGCGCATAGGAGCATCACCCTAGCGCATCCAAAGCATGTTATAGTGTGTATATACCAAACATCAGCGCATAAAAGGGACATATTAGTGCATGACCTATCCAACAATTGTATTATCAAACGGTATAAGATAGCGCATTTGAGAGGTAGCATAGCACTTCTAGAACATCTTGTAGCTCTTTGAGAGCATCTTTTAGCACATCAGGTCTCTATTCTAGCGTATAGTCAAAATTAGGGAAAAACAAAGAACAAACTAGTCACCGTGTGAAATTTTTATCAACAGTTTCAGATACCCTTTTAGGTCCTCTAACAAATCCAGCAACGAAACTTCAAAAAAGGATCATAGGAGAGAAATTTCCAAATCCAACAAGGGACTCTTAGAAAGATTTTTCAAAATCTTCAACTATCTTGAGACAATTAGATTTCATCCAACAAGATTAAGGAGTAGCAGAACCGTGATCAAAGGTTCCACCATCCAACAAATTTATCAACATCAATACCTAGTTAGGTTTTCAAGTTGTCAAATTAAGTTTCTACATCAAGAAACTTGAAAATTATCATTTGACACACTTTGTCCTAGAAGTGAATCAAACTAAACTTCTACTTGAAAATTAATCTTGAGTATCTAAAATGAAGTATCTATATCTAAGTATCAAACATCAACATTGATTATTTGTGTATGACCACTCCCCATATTTTGAGAAGAAGAAGTCTTCATCAAAAGACTAAGTTGAAGAAGAGAAAACCTAGTTCTAAGACACTTATCAAAAGGAATAAATTTTTCTATATCAACCATCAACTCTTTACATCACATCGTGCATTCTTTCATCATATGCAATTGTATATCCAAGGAAAAACCAATGAATTTGACGAAGAGCCTTTGAGAAGTAGGGATTACATTCAAAAAGCAAATTCAACCAACGCCTTAATAGTTGAGGAAGGATTAACCTCACTTTGTTTCCAAAGTTTCTTATCACTTATAACGAGGCTTGGCCTAAGCCACCAACTCCACCAAGAACCCCAATAGAAGAAGAAGAATTTACCATGTGGTAGAGATATATTAATGCCCTCTATCACTCAATCTCAGAGAAACAAGAAGAAGGAATCACAACTAGAATCAAGTATGAGTTGTAGACTGTACCATAAGGTTAGAGTTTTCTCACAATGACACATAATTGTTAGTTCTGATACTAAATGTAAAGTACAGATGTCAATAGCTAACAAGATGAGAGGGGGGGGTGAATCATACAAACTTAAACTTCCATAAAATCAATAGATTCAACCTCGATAACTTATACTTCAACAACTTGACCAAAAACTGCTAAACATGCAAACTTATGAACATAATCATAATAACACTCATAACACCAGATTTAATGTGGAAACCCAAATAGGGAAAAACCACTGTGGGATTTTGGACCCACTAAGAAATATACTCTTCTAGAGTATGCTCGGTTAAAAGAAAATCCTATTAAAGATTACAAACACATTGCTAGATGTGACCCGGTTAAGGGATTTCCCTCAGATCTGTTAGGATCTTCACTTTGTTAGAAGTGACCTTGTCAAAGGATTTCAAACACTCATTTAGAATGTTACCTTGCTAGAGGGTTTACAAATAAGACTGTTAAGTCCACTCGGTTAAGAGATTTTCTGTCACTTACAAAATAACAGTAACAAAAATCTATCTACAACTTCACATCTAAAATGCTAAAGAAGATTATTATTTTCTCAAAACAATCTAGTCATAGGACTTATCTTGTCCCTCTACTGGTCTACTTTGTTATTCAAACAGGTCTTCAAGCTTCTATGCTCGCTAATCACTATGTATCATCCATGTGCATACACTTGCCCGCATTTATTGTTTATTAATAATTCCTTATTTATAAATAATTGCTGACCGCTAAATCTCCTTGATCACATTTCCCATGATCAATCTTAGCCATCAGATCTTCAAACTTGACCAGGTTCAATGTATCCTTCCGATCTGAAAATGTTTTTCCGTGCCTCGGGACTTGCATTCCTAACTTGGAACTTTCACAAGGTTATTGCGGTTCAATTTGCGCTATAGATCTTCTTGCCAATTTTCCTTTGCCATAGATCCTTAACAAACTTCATGCACGGCATACCAATCATTTATACATCTCCAGCTAATCATTGTCCTTCATTAAATAATGCTTTTATCCATCCAATGCACACTGTCATAACTCAGTTGCAACTCGGTAAATACTAAACTTTACTTGGTAGACATTTCGCCTTCATTAACCGATATCGATATCCTTAGGGTTTACCGACTAGGTTCCTTAGGGTTTACCAACTAGGTTCTTTGCTTGGTGACATAGTATAGTATTAACCTTACAATCAACAACATATGTAGGATATCAAAACAATCTAAACATCATGATCTCATCATTGTCTAACTCGGTAATAGTTTCCCATTGAATAACTTATTCCTCCTTTTTATTCATCACATTCTTTCTATGTCTTTTACCGACATCTTAATTCTCTTCTAATCAATCTTCTCAAGATATGGCAACATCATACTGAATCAGATAATCAATTTCTTGACATCAATGACAAAATAATATTATAAAGATAGTTATCATCCTTCTTCAATTATATCAATAATCTTCAACAACCTTCTCAATATCCTTATTGAATATCAACAATCTCCTGATATTGAAATGCCAACAATCTTTCTTACTGTAATGCCAACAATCTCCCCCTTTGGCATTGATGGCAAAACCAACAATTAAATGGTAATACCAACAAGATATTCAAATTGATTCGGATTTAGATCGCTGTTAGACTTCTCTTGTTATCCTTGATCTATTGTCTTTTGAAGTCTTCTCCATTTTTCATTAGGCTTCTGAGCTGTTGACTTGCTTTTAGTCTTCTCCATTTTTGCAATCTACTCCCCCTGTCATTAGTTTGTTGTTATTTTCATCATTCAGGGCTTTACCATTCAGTCAACCATTTAGTCTTCCAACCATTTATAGTCTTCTCTCCCTTTGACAACAATGCCAAAAGTAAAAGAACTAAATCATAATTTCTTCCTCTGTGAAGTGATTTGCCTTGATGTGTAACATCTCAGTCTTGGTTAGATCAACTTGTCTCTATTCATTTTTTCCTGCACACCTTTAGAAAACCTTCTAAAGTGCATAAATCAGCATCAATCCACACATGATATTCTGTAGATTCATTGAATTGATGCTGTAGTCACATAAATCTGTCCATTTTAATTAAATGAATATTTCGTATTTATTTGATTAAAAATCCACTAGCCACCAGTTAATTAAATTAATATTTAATTAATTCATCTCCAAACATTCTTCTATTAATTAAATAAATTATTCAATTTATTTTAATTAATTCATTAAATCAAATTCCATTCAATTAAATAAATAAAATCAATTTATTTAATTAAAATCCCCCTTTTAAATAAATTAAATAAAACATTTATTTAAATCATTATCCCCACCCCACTTGCATTTTCCTACAAATGCAACTTGCACACATTTATTGAAATAAATGAATTTTTATTTTAATAAAATCCTATTTTCCCTCACCCACCAAATCCACTTGCAAAAATCTAATCCCCTTCTAGATTCTTCTAACCCCTTCCTAATTAGCCTAATCCATCCCCTAATTATTGTCACATTCCTAAGCAAAAGGGAGTCACTTCTCAAAGTCTAAAAGTCTTTGATAACCATTAAAGGCTTTCAACCTTCAACCACTAAATGGCTCAAAGTCTTTGATAACCATTGAAGGCTTCCAACTTTCAACCACTTAATCCCCAAAGTCTCCAATAACCATTAATGGTTAATTCAACCCTCCCACATGGTTAAAACATTTGTTTTGACTCAACCTCTACCCAACCCAAAGGTCTCATCAGGCCATTAATGCTTTGACCATGATTATCTCTTAATCATTTGCACAAAGGTTTATCCTTGGATTAACTCCTAAACCAGTGGGTAATCCTAATTTAGACTTGACCCTTAGCCTTTAGATAACCATGAGGTCTTCTCAGGCCTTTAATGCCTCCAACCTCTTCTCTCAACCCAATCCTGTGTTGACACTTGTCACCATTTCATTGGTGCAAATTGTGCACATGGATCCCCAACTTTCAAGCTTGACCCTTGATTAAACCTTTCAATCTTGGCCATCCATTGCTCCATTTTTCCTATAAATAGAGCCCATTCCTTCATAATCCAGATCCTGAAAACTTGTATGCATCTAAGCTATAGACATTTTAGAGAGCATTTAGTATAGCATAACTAAATCTTGTCTTTTTGGTTAAAATACATCATTTTAGCATTAGTATTAGCTTTTCATTTCATGTTTGGAGCTATACTACAATCTCAATCCTCCATAAGCATCCATAGTGCAAAAAGCTGCTGAGAGCTACACTATTTTGGAACTTGGAGAGGAGAGGAATAAGGGAGAAAGGAGCTAATATCATGTTAAGAGATAGTTGGAGATATCTCATTGTCTTACTTCTTTAGTTAGATTCATTAGCATGTTTTTAGTGTCTCCTTTGGAATGCCTTCATAGATTTAGTTTTTGATTGACTAACGCTAATGCTTTGTGTGTTTTGTGTTGTTTGATCTTAAACTAACTATTTGTGCCATTTAGGAGGGCATCATTTGGTGAACCCGACGTGAATCGAACACGCAACCTTCTGATCATTTTTTTTTGAAATTAACATTTTGCTTGTTGAAATTGCCACACAGGTCGCGCTTCGGCGCTATTGAACGCGTTTTAGCGTTGTTGCAACAATTTCTTTTAGCACTATTGACCCTAAGATAGCGCTATTGAAAAGGTTTCAGCGCTATTGACAACATTCCAGCGCTATTGTCACAGTTTCAGCGCTATTGACACACTTCCAGCGCCTTTGTCTTCTCAGATTTTTCTCTTCTTTCAACGCTACCATTTAAATTAGCACTTCTGCTCACGCAGACTAGCGCTATTGTATGAATCAGCGCTTCTGCAAAAACACAGAATAGTGCTATTGCGACAGAGTGTCGCCCAAATTGACTTGTAACCAAAAAATCAGAATTTAGGCTTGTGGAAGCCCCCCCTTTGAGCATTGATTTTATTAACTTGTTTCTTTTCTTTGTGCAGGTTAACAACCCAACAAAAATCACAAAAATTTTCATTTAAAGTGCTTAAAAAGAACTTAAAAACAACTTAAAAACACAAAAACAGTTTTTCATTGTTTTCTAGTTAGGCCTCATTTTCTTTGGTGCTTAAAATTAACAAACACAAAATTTGATTTCATTGCATCAATTGGGACCTAAAATTTACAATCCACATTTCAAAAATTTGGTGCAAATAAAACTGACAAACCACTTGTTTTTGATTTATTTTTGACAAACAAATTTTCCTTCAAAGCAAAACGTGTTTTTCATTAAGTTGACCAGGATTTTCAAAATTCTAGATTACAAAACACATTGCCTTTGAAGTTAAAAAGAACACCATGGCTGTTGGAGCAACATCTCTAAATAGTTAGATCATCTTTGCAAATGTTGGATTAAAAAGAACAAGTGAATTTCGTGTTTGGCACGCTTGTGCACAAAAGTCAGTCGAGTGGACCTACTTCTAACACACACTATCCTCTCCCTTGGCTCTCGTGGTCCTAGGTGCAAGAGAAAAGTGTTAGTAACGCTCACATTTTATCTTTTTAAGAGAGGCCTGCCAAGGGATC
This sequence comes from Cryptomeria japonica, assembly GCF_030272615.1. Lineage (NCBI taxonomy): Eukaryota > Viridiplantae > Streptophyta > Pinopsida > Cupressales > Cupressaceae > Cryptomeria > Cryptomeria japonica. The sequence goes on along the minus strand of NC_081406.1, from coordinate 46,241,761 downwards.
GATACTCTTGGGAACGACCTCGAGCGGTAAATCCTTCGAGCCGCTATAGAAATTAGGTGAGAGCGAAAGCTGTAGCCTTGGGTATAGCTGTTCCTACAGTGTAACTGGCCGAAAGGACAAATGCGCCCCACCACCAGTTACAAGGCTCTTAAGTGAGTCACTGCAGAATGAACTTATGTCCAAAGCCATCGAACATGACTAAACACCTTTAAGTAGTAGCCCACCTGTTCTATTGATTGAGGATATTTGAGGTATAATTTAGTGCAAGAGCATAGATGGTTTTTCTCCCAAGATACTCACCATACATATTTCCTTGAGTAGAAACATAGCTTTTTGAAAAGTCACTTGTGGCTTGATAAAAGTGGTGACTCCCCCATCATAGGGATCATCTATTTGTTATGCTCATGCAAGACTTAGTATATCACATCCTTACCTGCCACGGCGGGATTCATAAGGTATGTAGTACCAAAGTCGAAGAAATATCAAGATGTGGGCTAAATTTATCACAACTAGCCATTTGACCTTAGGGATAAAAAGTGTTTGAAGTGTGTTCGTTTTACAGACCTAGTGCAAATTGAGCCAACTTCAGGCTTTGGAACTACACCTTAAAATACATGTAAAGGAAGGGTCAGAAACAAGTCCAAGGATTGGGTTGATCTAGACCCATACTCATTTGTGCCTTTGAGGCTACAATCTTGTGTTTGTGTGCTTGCTTTGTTTTCTTGTCAAAGAAAAAATCAAAAAATCAAATCCCAAAAACAAAGTATTCATCCAACATCTATCAACACAACCAAAAATACCAAAAACAAAGTGCAAACAACAAAAAGACAAAATTTATGACCATTCTTTACATCTTGCGAAAGAAGAAGTGTCATCAGAATATTACCTTGAAAAGAAGACCATTAAGCTCAAAGGCTTTGATCAAAAGGAGGAAATTCTTCTATCTCAATAGACAAATATTTGTCTCACATAGAGTCTTTCTACATCGCATGCATCTCTATCTTCAAGGTAAAACAAACGAGTTTGATTCCGAATCATTGAACCGCAGAGCTTTTATGCAATATAGAGCTCTGAGTTATCACAAAAATCAAGGAGGAAAGATTAACCCCAAATTCTTCCCAAACATTTGTATCACCTACAACACAGCTCGAGAAGTGCCACCAACACCTGAAAGAGAAGAAGAAGAGTTTGTTCCATTTGTGACACAAAGTTTTTATTGAAAGATTGAAGTTGAAAACAAAAACATCCATCATCTCATTCATACATCATTATTCCATCATCAATCCATCCCAAAACTCTCAAAACATTAAGAGGTTCTTGTCCCAAATTCTCTTTTAGATATTGCTTGAAATCAAACACATCACATCACTTTTTAGATTGTTTCTACATCTAGGATAAGCTCATCCTAAGAGACACATCTACACAGGTTAAAACTAGTTCATGAGTGAATCCTCTCATTGCTAGGTAGTTAAATCTGTAACACATCTCAGATTTCTCTGCACCTTATCACATCAAATCTCATCAAAACAAACAAGCAATTCAAAGGAGGAATTTCGGTTACATCTACCTTAAAGTGATAGAGATCCCCATACAACACAAATCACCAACCAATCAATCTTTCATTTCATCACCACTCATCATCATCTTCAATCAACTTCAAAAACAAACTTGCAAACAAAATGGCTCAAACCCAATCACGATCAAGGCAACGAGAAATAGAAATTGAGGAAGAAGAGGACAACCTCAATGAATTTCAAGAAGCACTTGGAGGAAATGGGAATGATGAAAACCCAGGTACACCCACTCCTTCAACAATCGAAAGGGTTCAGCATAATCCTCATTTTAACTGATTATTTGATGAAATACTAAGGAGCAACGCAAATGCTCACTTCTTAAAACTCGCTCAAGAAGGAGCCAAACTCCCCTCAGACTTTGATCTTGCCCAATTAAGACAAGCATCAGAAAGACAAAGTCGCCATGAGGAGGAAAGGCGTAGAGATCCCATCAGATATAACATCCCTCAAGGTAACCCACCACCTCCTCCTCCTAATGAAATGGAGATGTTGCGGCAACAAGTTGAGAATCTTGCCCAACAACTTCATAGTGGTGTTAAGACCAATCAATTCTCACTTAACGACATCTATCCCTATCCGTTTGATAGGAATCTTTATATGCCAACCTTTCCACGCGGGTTCGAAACACCAAAATTCGAAAAATATAGAGGAAAGGGAGATCCCCGTGATCATGTCCGAGAATTTCATTCCGCTTGTCTCGAAGTTGCATATGAAGACACATACTTAATGCGCCTTTTTCCCCAAAGCTTGGGAGGAACAACCACATCATGGTTTTCCCGACTACCAGGTGGCATAAGAACATTTGAGGAACTAATCCAGAAGTTCCTATCTCATTACTCTTATAATATTGAACTCGACATCACCATGGCTGATCTATGCAACACCAAACAAAAACCAGGTGAATTATTCTCAGTATTCCTGCAACGATGGCGCCAAATGTCTAGCAGACGTTCTCTTCAGTTACCTGAACGAGAACTAGTGGAAATTTTCATTTCCAACTTAAACGAAGAAATGGAATTTCACCTGGATGTCAAAGATACAGATTATTTTAACGATATGATCACCAAAGGTATAAAATGTGAAAGGGCACTCATCAAAAAAGGACTCATCAAAATCTTTAATGAACCCAAAGATGGTCCTCGCCCACGCTTCAATAGTGATAAACCGAACTTCTGGAACAAGAATAAGAATATCGTCAACGATGGAGTTGTGGATGCTCGGACTGTCCAAAATGCACAACCTATGGTTCGGTTTGCAGGACAAAATCCTCCACCTCAAAATAACACAAATGTTCTTCCTAATCAAGGTCGCATCACATCTCATGATGAACCAAGACCCCATCCACAAAAACAAAAACGCACATACACTCCCTTAGGGGAACCCATTGAAATGGTGATGCGACAACTCATTTCTCAGAATTTGATCACTCTACCTAAGTTATCAAATTATGAGCCCCAAGTCAAACCAGCATGGTGGAAGGATACTGAACATTGTGAGTTCCATCAAGGAAGAGGACACAAGACAAGTAATTGTCACCGATTGAAAGATCTCATTCAGGATCTTATTGACCGAGGAGAAATTGAAATTGAAGGGCATGACCCAAAAACAACCAATAATGATCATCAGATGTTCAAGAATCCACTTCCATCGCAAGATCAAAGGGGTCCTTCCATGTCCAGACGAGGTCCTGATACCACTGATTATACGCAAGCTACGTATAATTACACTGTCAATCACCTGTATGATGCCAGTGAACAAATTGCAACCATAACCTTCAAAAATCCCACCTCAAATTGCAATGTTGTTACACGTCGTGGCAAGGTCACCATAAAGGCAGCTCCACAAGGCACCACCTCCATCCCAAAGCAGTACAATCTTGTGGAACAATTAGACAAAACACCTGCGCTTATATCCATTTTAGAGCTATTGCGCCTATCACCATGTCATAAAACTATCTTGGATCAAGCACTCCAAGAGGCGTCAGTCCCTGCAAACTTGAATACAGACCAATTTCAAGCCATGGTTGGAAATCTAAAGTCATCACCTTGTCTCACTTTTTCTGAAAGTGACAACTCTTCTTTCCAACAACCTCATAATGCTTCGCTACACATTGAAGGCTTTATCAACCAACACAGGATCAAGCGAGTCTTGATAGATAATGGAGCAGGCCTAAACATTTGCACACTACAGTTGGTCACAGCATTGGGATATGCAATAGAATCAGTGGATCCTCGCAAGAAGATCACCATCAAGGCCTATGATGATGCAGAGTGTTCATCCAAAGGAGCTGTGGTACTACCAATCCAAGTAGGTCCTGTGGTAAAGCACATAATTTGTTAGGTTCTGGACCTTCCTCTGCCATATAATCTATTATTAGGGAGACCTTGGATACATGCCATGCAAGCTGTTCCATCTACCTACCATCAATGTATCAAGTTCCCACATAACGGTACAGAGATCACAATCCTGGGCGATGCAAATCCCTTTGCATTTTGCCATAATATCAGCCATCAACCAGAAATTACTGTTCCTAATAATAGGGAAGCCATTTCCTCCACATCATATGTAAGTCCTGCCTCTCTTGCCAGTTCGAACACCCCTATACCCAAGCAAGAAAAGCTAAAAATGAAAGTAGTAGAGGAAGGTCCTGGAGAATATAACTTGAGTCAGCTCTTTTGTGTGGGACAAATGCCCACTTCTCCTAGAACACATGGTAAACCACAGCAGATACTCTAGCAACCACTAAACATACCAGCATGTGCCTTAACGCCTTTTGTTCTTGGAAAGAGTCAAGAGGAAGAAACACAAGATGAGGACCTAACGGACTGGATCTATAAAGATCCCATCACCACTGACAAACCGCAAGTTACACTTCCTACGGAACAATATGGCAAAGGCCTCCTCATTATGCAAAGAATGTGATATGATGGTCAGAGTGCTTTGGGATACTGCAAACAAGGACGACATGAACCTCTGCTACCAGAATTCAAGCCCAAAGGTAATACAGGCCTTGGCTTTGAAAAAGAGATCCTTCCTAAACTCAAATTCAAAGGAAAACCCAGCAAACCATTTTGCCTGCCTACTGCAAAGAGGACACCTTTCATAATCAAAGCACCATCAAGCACTATCCCCACTGCCCCATCGAGGCTCACAAACCCATCGCAATCATCATCAATATCATTCATCCCACCAAACGAACCAGTAATCCCATCAGCAGCACCATTAGCAGCAGCAACTATATCAGAACCCGCAGCAACATCTATGGCGCCAGTAGTTCCAGCAGAAGCCACTGAGTCACCATTACCGATACTTCCTGTACTAGAACCTTTAAACCCCATCACGGTTCCTGAAGCACCGATCACTACAAAGATACATAAACCAATCACACCTGCCGTGTTTAATTCTAAAGACATCCCAGTATGGTATAGCAATCGGATGCTGGAGGGTGATTCAGAGACCGACTCACATGAGTGGGAATTTGATTCTGTACAGCTTAACACTTCAGATGAGGAAGACACATCACCACCTCCACCACGCAAAGACATCCCTGTTTACGGAGAAGCACAGATAAAGACCACTTGGGTACCTGAGCTGGAAACATCTTCCACAGACCCTACGTCTCATCCTATGCCTGATTCTGACAGGGAGAGTACCATCAATGACCTTCACCACACTGTCTTAACCCTCACTGATACATCTCCCGCACTTAACTTAATCGATGAAGTAATGCCCATTATCCACCCTGAACTCATCGAATGGAACCAATCAAATCCCCCATGTCTTGACCTCTTCCAGAATGATGAGGCTATCATTGACTTTTTGGAATTAAGGGATAATCTACCAAGCGGGGATCACAAAGCTGGATTCGCCATTGAACTTAATAGCGCAGCATACTTCAGGGTAGATGCCAAACCTTTCAGCTGCAAAAATATAACATTAAAACATGGATCTTCCAGTGAAAACCACACTATGGCACTGTTTGATCCAACAAAAGTAAAAAGAAAGAGCGTATCCAATGGTGAAAACCTCTCTGAGGCGCCTGAGGATGAAGGGTTTGACATTCTCCCTGATAGTACACAACAGGAACGATCAACGATTCTTATCGAGGAAACCAAAGAATACAATGTGGGGACTCCTGAAAACCCTCATATCATACATCTGGCATCTCTTTTCACTCCAGAGGAACAGCCTCAATTCATAGAGTTCTTCCAGAAGCGTCAGATCAACTTCGCATGGTCATATGCGGACATGCCTGGGCTTGATCCTGATTTAGTCATGCATCACCTCACCGTCGCAGAAGGAGCCAAACCTATCAAGCAAAAGCTTCATAAGATGCATCCTTAGATTGCAGTGCTAGTCAAAACAGAACTCAAGAAACTCCTAGATGTTGGTTTCATTAGACCAATTGATTATGCAGAATGGATCTCCAATATTGTGCCTGTCGGCAAACCAAAAGGGGGCATCTGCATTTGTACAAACTTCAGAGACCTGAATAAGGCATGTCCTAAGGATGACTTCCCCCTTCCAAATATCGACATCATAGTGGATCTGACAGCAGGACATGCCATGCTTTCACTCATGGATGGCTTTTCAGGATACAACCAGATAAAGATCGCACCAGAGGACCAACATAAGACAGCCTTCACATGTCCATGGGGCACATACTGCTGGAATGTAATGCCTTTTGGTCTAAAGAATGCAGGAGCGACCTATCAGAGAGCAATGACCACCATCTTCCATGACATGATGCATACCATGATGGAAGATTATGTGGATGATTTACTAGCAAAATCACTTACTAGAGAAGGACATCTTCACATCTTAGATAAAATCTTTGATAGACTGGAACAATACCATGTTCGACTCAACCCAAAGAAATGTGTCTTTGGAGTGACCTCCGAGAAGCTTCTAGGATACATTGTCTCAAGCAAAGGCATTGAGGTCGATCCAGCAAAAGTTAAGGCAATCATGGACATGCCACCACCACAGAATATCAGTCAGCTAAGGACACTACAAGGACGGCTTCAATCCATCTGCAGATTCATTGCACAATTGGCTAATAAGTGTCACCCATTCACACACCTGCTACACAAGAACATCCGCTTTTAGTGGGATGACAGATGCCAGCAAGCATTTTAGGCACTTAAAGACTATCTCATGAATCCACCATTGTTGATGCCACCAGATCCAAGTAGACCATTGTTACTTTATATCTCAGCGACAAGTACAGCATTACGTGTATTACTGGCACAACATAATGCAGAAGGAAAAGAGTGTGCTGTATACTACATCTCTCGTACACTGGTTGGCTATGAACTCAATTACACACCTATTGAGCGAGCTTGCCTAGCAGTAATCTTGGCAGCCACTAAATTGCGGCACTATCTATTAACACACAAGGTATAACTCATTGCAAAGATTGATCCACTCAAGTATTTACTTAGCAAAGCAGCATTGACAGGCCGCTTGGCCAAATGGGTAATGATTCTAAGTGAATTTGACATCGAGTATGTGGATCGTAAAGCTATCAAAGGTCAGGTTATTGTAGATCAGTTGGCCGGTGCACCACTCATAGGCGATCATCCCCTCATTTCCAATTTTCCAGATGAAGAGATATTCATGATCACAGAAGTACAACCATGGAAACTATATTTTGATGGTTCATACACTAGGCATGGCTCGGGGGCAGGCATTTTGTTTATCACACCTCAAGGTGATAGCATCCCGAAGTCTTACAGGCTCACATTTCCATGCACCAACAATATAGCAGAGTATGAGGCCTTGATCATAGGACTCAGATTAGCCATACAATGGAAATTACAAGAACTACAAGTATATGGCAACTCACAACTGGTCATTCGACAAGCAACTGATGAATATCAGACCAAAGATGATAAACTCATGCCATATAAGCAAATGGTGGACACTCTAAAGACATCATTTACTACTATCACTTTTGAGCAGATACCCAGAGATCAGAATCGAGCTGCTGACGCTATGGCTACTATCGCATCTCTCCTAGATCTTCCACAGAATTCAACACGCTACGAGTTCTTGGTAGAACAACTTTGGATCCCCGCTTATAACATCCCTGAATCCGAAATGATATGTCGCCTTGTTGGTTCTGAATCCCCATGGTACGGTGAGTTCTACACCTATCTTCGCGATCATACCCTTCCTCCCAACCAATCGAATAACCAACGTAAAACCTTCATTCGCCAAACTGCTCGATATACCATTATTGCCGAAACCCTATACCGACGTAGTCTTGATGGTACTCTCCTTCGATGTCTGGAACAGGATGAGATAACAAAGGTTTTGGAAGAGGTACATGAAGGAATTTGCGAGACTCACTCAAGTGGTCCATCACTAGCCAAGAAGATCATGCGAGCTGGATACTATTGGCCATCTATGGAAAAGGATTCCTACTACTTTGTCAGAAAATGCAAGAAATGTCAAGTTCACGGTGACCTGATACATGCACCAGCACAGGAACTACAACCAATCACAACACCATGGCCTTTTTGTCAATGGGGCCTCGACCTTGTGGGTAAAATCCATCCATCTTCATCCAATGGCCATAAATTCATTATTACCGCTACCAAATATTTCACCAAGTGGATCGAAGTTGTTCCACTTACCCAAGTCACCGGCAAGCAAATCACCTCATTCATCCTCAACTACATCATCTGCCAGTATGGTGTACCCATGTCCATCATCACAGATAACGGTCTTCCTTTCAAAAATCAGGATGTCCGTGAGCTTTGTGAGAAATTTCATATCCAACACCGCTTTTCCACTCCCTATTACCCACAAGGCAATGGTCAGGCCGAAGCATCCAATAAAAACATATTAAGGATCCTCAACAAGACAGTCAATGATGCCGGTCGTGATTGGCATGTTCAATTGAATCCAGCATTATGGGCATATCGAACTAGCATTCGAACCCCTACAGGTGCAACTCCTTATTCATTGGTCTATGGTGCTGAAGCTATCTTACCTATTGAGGTCGAGATCCCATCACTACGGGTTTCCTTGCACAATCTCATCGATGATGAAGCCTACAGAGTATCCCGTCTTCAGGACTTAGAGTTACTTGATGAGAAGCGACAAGCTGCATACAATCACCTCAAAGCCTATCAGCAGCGCATGAGTAGAAGCTACAATCACCGAGTTAGATCTCGTACATTTGAGGTAGGTGATCTTGTTCTACGAGAGAATCCTCACAACCAACCAAACAGAGAACATCAAGGCAAGTTTGAATCAAATTGGTTGGGCCCATATGTTGTCACTGCTGTATTCGGGTCCGGGGCATATCAGTTAGCTACTTCCGAAGGAGAACCGCTCGCAGATCCAATCAATAGCATGCACCTCAAACGGTTTTATACCTAAGGTGTATAGAGCATCAGGATCCCCTGCATATCAGAAAATACCAAAAACATTCAGAAAATGTCATGAAGAAAATACAAAAAAAAAAAAAAAAGTAAAGAAAAATCATGCATCCAAATGGTGAACAACCACTCCGGTGGCACCTTGGGTAAGTGCGATGGTGAAAACCTGGCAAACAGGCGCCACTCGTAAAGGCAATGGCTCCAGTATCTTTCAGGCTCATTGCGATCACATTCATGCACACACACATCCATCCATCCAAACAATGGCTTGTTATTTAATCTGCAATTAAGAAAGTACTCCATGCGTCTAGCATCCCACCTTTAGTCAGGTCTACAAACTGGGGGCAATACCCTTAACCTATTGATGGAAGTGGATTCTACATTGTCTTATGTGTCATTACGCTCTTCATTCAGGCAATCATCAAAAAATACCAAAAACATTGGAAAATATCTCGCAAAAATACCAAAAACATTCAAAACAACACAAAATCCAAAAACATCGAAAAACCATCAAAAAAACACCCAAAAACATGACAACACCTTGTACATACCCATCCGTGCAGATGCAAAACAAACATTGACAAAATACTCACACAAATGACCACTTATCACTCGACCACACAATCCACATCAACAATCAAACTGTCTTCAACAAGGATGCATCCTTCCTTACCAAAACAAAGACAAAAGTGACATTTTCTTTGACAAGAAAATTATGTTAAGCTATCAAATACTTGGTTGATTTGTGAGTACAATCGTTCATTTATCTGTATCAGGATCTTGCAACGTTGTTTTGTATCGTTTGCGCATTATTTCCGATGAAGTTCTGGGGCATGTACTAATGGTGTCTACGTGGGAAGTTCACTAAGCTACTTGATCTTATGCCAAATGCAGTCATAGATCACTACGGCTTGCTGACTATAGCGTATACCTCGACCATATGGGCATGAACCATTACCAAGGATCCTTATTCTTTATTCTTTATGTAAATATGCTGTTTGGTTGCAGGTACAATGCTCATTCTTTGGTTCCTCCTCATCCAAATTGGATAAAGGTTTTATTTTCTTAGTACGGTATGCACTTGTCTCAGGATCTGATCAGCCTAAGATCAAGGAGGATGATCCAAGTCATGCATGAAAGGAGATGATCCTTGTCTATTCTGCAAGCAATAATCTAGTTGACTTGACCCTTATATCAAGTCGTTTGTATTAACTTGCTATATTAAAATCCATGAAAGAAATACTCAGGTCATCTTGAATCATTGTGTCAAGATGCTTGTATTCTCTTCCAACATTTTAAAGCTCAATGATGAAAATAGAGCACTATGGATCGTCATTTCATCTCATCTATTTATATATTGCATTCCGTTGCATATCACCCATCCGTTCACTTATTCATATAGAGGTTTTATATGCAAAAATGAGAAAATTAAGCTAGTCTTGGATACAATCACGACCGAGTACTCTGATACATCATCAGTGCATCATGCAAAGTCTTAAAAACCTTGCATTCCTCATGGCAATATCATCATTGCATTTAGGTGCATCTTGCATTATGTCCATTCATGTCATTTTTAAACTTAAAACATTGCATATAGTTCATTATTGACATTAGTTTTCATTAAAAATCTTTTTCATCATTGCATCAATCATAAATAATTAGATTCATTCATGGGATCAAATTGTCTTTGGTTGTTTTAAATCATTTACTAAACATTTCATCTAGTATAAATTATCCATTATCATCTTATCAACTTATTATTATTACACACATCCATTTATCCATTTAGTTACAAAGTGCATTCATTCATTCATTAATAAGCATCTTATTATGTTCATTTTAGGATTCATTTCACATTACATTCATTATCATTACATTTAAGGTACAGTTATTATATCCATTAGTTATTGTATCATCCCATTTATCATTTGTACTTACAAAACATATTTAAAAGCATTTAGATTCATAAGACCATTTGTTTACAAAACATTGATTCATTTACCACATTATCATATAAACATTTGTACTTTACATTTGTTTATACATTCATTTACCACATTATCATATAAACATTTGTACTTTACATTTGTTTATCCATTTACATTCATTTACCACATTATCATATAAACATGTGCACTTTACATTTTGTTTATCCATATTACATTCATCTAAAAACACATCTAGATGCATATTCATACATAACATCATTCATTCAAACATCATCACATAAATCATCTTATCATTGCATCGCAATAGGAAACATCAAAAATCCTGTTCATACATCACAGAATAAGCATATATCATCATGGCATTCCATACATAAAGCATTACATCACAAATCAAATACATCATATATATGTAAACCTGCATTCATATGTTAGTATCTCACATCATAAATCATCATAAAAACATGCATAAAAGAAACATCTCGTATACATCTAAGCAATAAATCATCATCATGCATAAACATCCATCCATCATCACATGCATAATCATCACAATATGAGATCTCCTCATATATATCATCTCATATATCAGAGTACAACGAAGTCTACAAAATCGGCTACCAAAGAGCCATCCAAGATACAGTCCAAAAAATAGACAATGATACAATACATGTATGCAAAAATACTCTCTCAAATGCCACTCTGGCCAGATGCTATACCACCACCACCCCTACCTACTCCACCACTGGTACCTGCACCACCTGATCCATCTCTCCGTGGAGGCCTCATCGAACCCCCACTCCCTCCTGCATCCCCTGATCTCTCCTACCGTAGAGGACCCATCACACCCCCACTGCTCTGCATCCTCTGTGATCGCTCGGATCTGGCCTGCCGCATCTGTGAATAGCTGAGAGCTCGCTGGCTAATCGGTACCACCTGCTCATATAACCCCCGCCAGTACTCTATCTCCGCCTGAGCTCGCCGCATCTCCCTCATAATCTCCCCTGAAGGCCCCTGTGCACCAGTCCGCACTAACTCCTGCAGCTCCGCCAATCTCTCCACCGCAGTATCTCTCTCCCGCAGCACCACTGTCAGCTCTGACTCACGTGCAAATAGATGCACATCCCTAGCTGCTATCTCCTCCTCTAATCTCTCCACCGGGGTCTACAAATAACCTATCATATACTCCCGCAGATCCCCAGTAGCTCCCTCCCCCATGTCCATGGCTGCCGCACCTGTATCACCCCCTCCACTAGGTCCCTCCCCTGCACCACCCTCCCCTGCACCTGTAGCCATCGGGATCTCTCTCTCCATCCCCCTCCCACTCAGCTGCACTCCTCCCTGCATCAAAGGTCCCTATGATATCTGAAGAGGTAGTCCACCTCTCCCTCTCCGCTGCCTCGGCATCCCCAAACCTCCTCCACCTCCTCCTCCATCTCCTCCTCCTCCTCCCCCACCTCCTCCGCCACCTCCATCTCCTCCGCCCCCTCCATCTCCACCTCATCCTCCTCCTCCTCCTCCTCCTCGACCTCCTGCTCTCCGTCCTCGTCCCCATCCCCTCTCATCCTCAAAAGTTGGGATCGGCTCTGTCGGGTCTGATATCCGTAGGATCGAGTGCGCCGCCCGATACTGTGTATACTCTGTTGTCACACCTGCATCCATGACCCTCGGTCGTAAGTCCCATGGCCTCTCCTGCAGTGTCCAGAACTCTACCAGTGCCTGATCATACGGTAGCACTGGACCCCATGCATACCGCTCTCGGATCACTCGTGCATACTCCCCTGATCCACTCGGCAGTCCCTGCTGCCGTCCAAACTGCCTCATCACCCATCCCGGCACCTGTCTCTCTACATGATACGAGGTCCTCCCAATAAGGAATCGGGTCATGAAGCAATACGGTAGTGCCTCTGCATCATCCTCCCATGGCTCACACTCCAAGTATGGCCGCCAGATCACTGCATCCAAATCATCTAATGCCCGCCGCCACCACTCTATCTTCCCCAAGTGGGGCTGGCTCATCATACCACTATACATAAACATATAGGGCTGGTCCACGGCTCGGAATCTCAGACTCACTGGTCGAGCCACTGGTAAGTGCTCCCATGCCCACACATGCAGCAGCATCATGCCCACTGCTAGAGACCCCCGCCCTCTGTACACTACCTCGTGTAACTCCTAATACATGTGTGCTAACACGCACGGCCCCCAGGCATATCGGGTCCCCTTAGTCACCATCATCTCTATCACCTGTCCCCATCCCACCGCCAATCCATGTGACCGCCTGTCGGGACACAAAAGTCCTCCGACGATCCTTGACAATACTGCTGGAAGGGGCACATATAGTGCCGCTATATCCTCCCATGCGATCGAGCCATCATCAATGTATACATCCTCATCAAATATCCGCTGACAAGACACCGTCCCCCAGGATCTATCATATGTCACCAGCTGCCCCCGAATCGGAATCCGAAGGATACGCCACACGTCCTCTAAAGTCACCGTCATCTCGCCCTGAGCTAGATGGAACGTGCACGTCTCACTGTGCCATCGCTCTGCCAATGCTGTGATCAGGCCGTGATTCATCTGAATCACGGGCATATGCATCACCTCGTAGAGGCCAGTAGCTGCAATACAGTCTATCTCTATCTATGTCAACCGATCTCGCAATCCCTGTGTCGCGGGGTGGCGCTCGCGTAACTGCAACACGTGCAGATCCTCCTACACATCGACATTCATCAAATCACCATCAGTTGTTTTGTTATCAAACTTTCTTAAAGTTTAAACCTAGACTATCATCAGATACTTTGATCAAGTATCTTCGGGTCTCAACAGGTAAGCAATCATGGCCGCCTAGACTTCAACAGGCATTTATCCTAACAAATGACCTAAGTCTCATCGGGCTGCTATGGTTCAAAACAACTCCCACTGCACCTCGCCATCCATCAATCGTTAGTCATCCGGAGATTTATTTTGTCCGAAACTGGGGCATCTCGTTATCCTAAGGCAAAAGTGCTATTTTATCTACAATAGCACTAGTTATATACAATAGCGCTACAACAACATCAATAGCGCTCAAACCTCTCTACAATAGCGCTAAAAAACCAAAAGCGCTAAAAACGCTATACAATAGCGCTATTAAGGGCCAATAGCGCTCAATTAACCCCACGATAGCGCTAATTTGCCAAATGCGCTAAAACTTGCCTACAAAAGCGCTAATTAATAGCAAAAGCGCTCAAACTAGCTTACAAAAGCGCTATTGCGGCACAATAGCGCTAATTCATGGAGCAAAAGCACTAAAAACCTAGTTCCAGCGCTCTTGCTTCGACTTGACTTGGACTCAGCTAAAAACATATTAAAAATGCATGAAAAGAAAGTTTTCAAATTTGCGTACCACTGGTCCATAGTCGGCTGGGCGCTGGAATCGTCGCACTCGCTCAAATCGGTGCTCGGTGATCGGAAACGGCATCGTAGCTCCTCCTTGCTCCTCCAAATGTCACTGTCAGAGCTCAAGTTTTCAACTGGTCGCGGTCACAAATGATCCTATTTTCACCCTTTTCACCCCATTTATACCCCCCCGCTGTCACCGTAACTTCGCCCCGCTCATAGCCGTGGTCCCCGTGAACTTCCTGAGCCCCCCATTTCTCCATGTTTCCCCCGTTTTCTTCTATTTTTCCCCAGTATGCCTAACTTCTTCTCTTCTACCACCCTGCCAATTTTCATTCTTTTTCGAGAGATCGCCCGATTTTTCAAAATTTATCGGCCCATCTCTCGAGGGGGCATACCACCCATAAAAATTACATTTTATGGGGCATTTCTTCACACCTATTTTTCTTTCTTTGAAACGACGCGATAAACCGCACCGTCTCAAAGAGGGGCAAATGTAGTCACATAAATCTGTCCATTTTAATTAAATGAATATTTCGTATTTATTTGATTAAAAATCCACTAGCCACCAGTTAATTAAATTAATATTTAATTAATTCATCTCCAAACATTCTTCTATTAATTAAATAAATTATTCAATTTATTTTAATTAATTCATTAAATCAAATTCCATTCAATTAAATAAATAAAATCAATTTATTTAATTAAAATCCCCCTTTTAAATAAATTAAATAAAACATTTATTTAAATCATTATCCCCACCCCACTTGCATTTTCCTACAAATGCAACTTGCACACATTTATTGAAATAAATGAATTTTTATTTTAATAAAATCCTATTTTCCCTCACCCACCAAATCCACTTGCAAAAATCTAATCCCCTTCTAGATTCTTCTAACCCCTTTCTAATTAGCCTAATCCATCCCCTAATTATTGTCACATTCCTAAGCAAAAGGGAGTCACTTCTCAAAGTCTAAAAGTCTTTGATAACCATTAAAAGCTTTCAACCTTCAACCACTAAATGGCTCAAAGTCTTTGATAACCATTGAAGGCTTCCAACTTTCAACCACTTAATCCCCAAAGTCTCCAATAACCATTAATGGTTAATTCAACCCTCCCACATGGTTAAAACATTTGTTTTGACTCAACCTCTACCCAACCCAAAGGTCTCATCAGGCCATTAATGCTTTGACCATGATTATCTCTTAATCATTTGCACAAAAGTTTATCCTTGGATTAACTCTTAAACCAGTGGGTAATCCTAATTTAGACTTGACCCTTAGCCTTTAGATAACCATGAGGTCTTCTCAGGCCTTTAATGCCTCCAACCTCTTCTCTCAACCCAATCCTGTGTTGACACTTGTCACCATTTCATTGGTGCAAATTGTGCACATGGATCCCCAACTTTCAAGCTTGACCCTTGATTAAACCTTTCAATCTTGGCCATCCATTGCTCCATTTTTCCTATAAATAGAGCCCATTCCTTCATAATCCAGATCCTGAAAACTTGTATGCATCTAAGCTATAGACATTTTAGAGAGCATTTAGTATAGCATAACTAAATCTTGTCTTTTTGGTTAAAATACATCATTTTAGCATTAGTATTAGCTTTTCATTTCATGTTTGGAGCTATACTACAATCTCAATCCTCCATAAGCATCCATAGTGCAAAAAGCTGCTGAGAGCTACACTATTTTGGAACTTGGAGAGGAGAGGAACAAGGGAGAAAGGAGCTAATATCATGTTAAGAGATAGTTGGAGATATCTCATTGTCTTACTTCTTTAGTTAGATTCATTAGCATGTTTTTAGTGTCTCCTTTGGAATGCCTTCATAGATTTAGTTTTTGATTGACTAATGCTAATGCTTTGTGTGTTTTGTGTTGTTTGATCTTAAACTAACTATTTGTGCCATTTAGGAGGGCATCAGATGCTTTCACCGAACTCGATCAGTGAGTAGAAGATAGGGGTAGGACCCCTAACTTGCTTTTGAGATACTCAAAAGTGTCCCTTGGCAATGGCTTTGTGAAGATGTCTACTAATTGCTCCTTTGAACTGATATATTCCAGCACAACTTTCTTCTCTTGAACTTCTTCTCTGAGATAGTGATACTTTATAGATGTATGCTTTGTCTTAGAGTGCATTACTGGATTCTTTGAAATGTTAATGACACTAGTATTATCACAAAATATAGTTATTGGCTCAGTAACTTTCTCATTTATACCTTCCAACAGTTGTTTGATCCATGCTATATTGGTACAATTCAATGTTGCAGCAACATATTCAGCTTATGTTATAGACTGAGAAATACATCCTTGTTTCTTGCTAAGCCAACTTACTAGTCTTTCTCCCAAAAAGAAAGCTCCACCACTTGTGCTTTTCCTTTCATCTATGTTGCCTACCCAATCAGCATCAGTATAAACTTTTAAATCAAAATTATTCCTCTTTTCATATACTAAGCCATAATCTTCAGTGCTTCTCAGGTATCTGAAAAATTCTCTTGATTGCTATCATATGGGTTTCCTTGCGATCTGTAGAGAATCTTGCTACAATACCTACTGCGTGTGCTATATCCGGTCTACTATGCACAACATATTGCAATTTTCCAATCATAGATCAGTAAAGTCTCTCATCAACAAATGCAAATTCATCATTCTTTGATAATTTATAGTTAGTAGTTATAGGAGTACTTATTGGTTTAGAATCCTCCATTCCAAATTTCTTCAAGATTTCCTTTATGTAATTGGATTGAGTAATAAAAATCTCATCTTTCATTTGCAGTATCTGTAAACCTATAAAATACTTTATCTCATCGATTAGTGACATCTCAAATTCTTTGCACATTTCATTTCCAAATTTCTTGCATAAGGAGTCATTACCACAAAATATAATGTCATCAACAAATATGGCTGAGATTAGTATTCCATTGTCCTCATCTTTCTTCATGTACATATTGTTGTTTTC
Organism: Cryptomeria japonica; assembly: GCF_030272615.1. Classification (NCBI taxonomy): domain Eukaryota; kingdom Viridiplantae; phylum Streptophyta; class Pinopsida; order Cupressales; family Cupressaceae; genus Cryptomeria; species Cryptomeria japonica. The sequence goes on along the minus strand of NC_081406.1, from coordinate 46,224,505 downwards.
ACTTGTCCTTATAAAACCAATCTTGATTAAATAAGAGTGCAGTCTCTCATACCATACTCAAGGTGCTTATTTCAAACCATATAAGGCTTTGTTTAGTTTGCATACCTGATCTTTACTCCTGTCTTCAACAAATCCTTCAGGTTGTTCAATGAAAATTTCTTCTTCTAGTATACCATTCAAAAATGCAAATTTAACATCCATTTGATATACCTTGAAATTTTTGAAAGCAACATATGCCAACAATGTTCTTACTCCCTCAAGTCTAGCCATAGGTGCAAATTCTCGCCATAATCTATTCCTTCTTCTTGAGCATAACGTTTGCAAACTAGTCTTGCTTTGTTGCGAATGACCTCACCTTTTTCATTTAGCTTGTTTCTGAAAATCCACTTAGTATCGATTACATTTTTGTCCTTTGGTCTTGGGATCAGTGTCCATGTGTCATTCTCCTTGATTTGATCAATCTCTTATGTCATAGCATTTACCCAATCTTCACTGTTAAATGCCTCTTTCACTATTCTTGGTTCAAATTCAGAAATCAAACATGTGTTCTGTCTTAGTTTGTTTCTTGTCATCATTGGATCATCTTTATCTCTTATAATCTGACTTGATGCATGATGTCTTCTGACATATTTGGCTAATATAGGCTCGGTAGGTTCTGTATGATCTTCTTCATCACTCGGTAACTGGACATTATCTTCATTTTCTTCAGCAGCTTTCTCAGTAAGACTTCTCAGTTGAACATAAACAAATTCTTCATAATCTTCTGGTTCTTTGGAATTTCCTTCATCATTTCTTTCTACAAATTTATCAATTTTCACATTTGCACTTTCCACTATTTTGTTAGATGATTTGATCAGACATTTAAATGCTTTACTTCTAGAAGAATAACCAAGAAATGTTCCTTCTTCACTTTTCTGATCAAACTTTCCATTTTTGTCATCTTTGTGAACATAGCATCTACTTCCAAAGATTTTAAAGTAACTTACATTAGGTTTCTTGTCATACCAGATCTCATATGGTGTCTTCATAGTTCCTTTCTTTAGTTGAACTTGATTCAGGGTGTAAACTGCAGTGCTGATTGCTTCTCTCCAAAATGTTTGAGGTACCCTCTTTTCTATCATCAGGGTTCTTGCACAATCCACAATTGATCTGTTTCTTTTCTCGGCTATCCCATTTTGCTGAGGTGTTCTTGATGCAGATACTTGCCTCTTTATACCATGATCATTGCAGAATAAGTTAAATTCATTAGAAGTGAATTCTCCTCCTTTATCAGATCTAAGACATTTCAGTTGTCTTCTTGTTTCATTTTCAACTCTTGCCTTGTACCATTTAAACATTTGAAAAGCTTCTGATTTTTCTTTTAAAAACATAACTGACATCATCCTTGAGTAATCATCCACAAATAATATGAAATATTTATCACCATAATAACTTTGAACTTTCATAGGACCACAAAGATTGGTGTGTACTAGATCTAAAATTCCTTTAGAGGTGTAGGACTTACTTGTAAAGCTTGATCTTGTCATCTTACCCATCTGGCATCCTCGGCACATAGCATTCTTAGGTTTTTTTAGACTTGGTAGACCTCTTACTCGGTGCTTCCTACTTATTTTAATCAGATTATCAAAATTTACATGACAAAACCTTTTATGCCATAACTAGGTATCATCTATCTTTGCATAAAGACACTTGTTCTGAGTTGAGTCAAGATAAAATGTATTACCTTTTGTTTGTGTCCTAGTAGTAGCTAACTTTCCATGATTGTCATGAACTTTGACAATTCCTTTCTGAAATTCTATTCAGTATCCTGTATTGTTTAGTTGTGCTACACTCAACAAATTGTATTTCAAACCTTTAACCCAATATACATCATCACATTTAGCATTGTCAAGAAGTGTTATAGATCCTTTACCTTTTACCAGACATGGTGCATCATTACCAAATCTTACATAGCCTCCATCATAGTCTTCTAATTTAACAAACTTGTGTTTATCACCTGTCATATGATGTGAGCATCCACTGTCTATGATCCAAGAATCAATATTATTTATGTGAGATATTAGGGCTTTTTCTTCATACCTTTCTTCATCAAATCCATCTTTAATAGCCAAATAAACAACTTCCTCAGTATCAGTTTCATCAGATTTGTCATCGTTGGATTCCTCATCTGCTACTAGACATGTCTTTCTATCTCTCCTTCTGAAGTCTCGTTATCCTCTGTATTGGTTATCTTTCTGCCTATTATCTTGGTATTCTCTCTTTTCACTATATTCTTTGTCAGGGCAGTTAGAAGCCATATGTCCTATTTTATCACAATTGAAACATTTTAAAGGTAGCTTTCCTTTATACTTACCTTTTCCTCTCAGTAATCTTCTGGCTAATAATGCTTCAAATTCTTCTTGCTTCTTGATTTCCTCATACAGTTTTTGCACTTTTTCCATGTTCTTGCGAAATCTTTCACTTGCTCCACTATGATCCCCTTCAGAGTACTTACTCATTCTATCATTGTAATCATTAGATTCACCAATATGAAAAGAACTCAATGCATATTCTACTTTATTTATCGAAGACCCACTATTATCAAAGTTACTTAACTCAAATGCATGTAGCTTACCAATAGTAGCATCCAAAGAAACTGGCATGTTAGGTACAGACCTTAATTCATTGATTGCAGAGACTCGAATAGCATAAGTTGGTAGAAGGGTTCTCAACAACTTACTTGTTATATCTTTTTCTTCAATAGTTCCACCTACTCCTTTAATTTGATTGACAATCTCCTTTAGTCTTGTACTGTATTGGGTTATGTTCTCACCTTCATTCATCCTCATGGATTCAAGTTGTCCTCTTAGACTATCTACTTTTTCTCTTTGAACATGTTCATCACCTCCATACACAGATATGAGCTTAGTCCACATTGCTTTTGCATCATTACAGCCTTCTAGATCATTAAACTCTGAGTCGGTCAATGCTAATGTTATTTCAATCATAGCTTGAATATGTTCTTTCTTTTCCTTAATCTCTTCCAAGGTCATAGGGTTGGTGCTCGGTGCAATGTAATCATTCTCTAGATAATATGTTGCATATTCTCCAATTCCTGATAAATGAAGCTTCATCCTTTTCTGCCATGTGGAGAAACTTGACTTGTTCAGCTTCGATGCATCCCTTTTATACATCTTCGTATCTTTGCCTCAAGTACCTTTAAAATTTTTCTTTTGGAGTCCAAAGCTCTGATAGAAATTGTTAGTTCTGATACTAAATGTAAAGTACAGATGCCAATAGCTAACAAGATGAGAGGGGGGGGTGAATCATACAAACTTAAACTTCCACAAAATCAATAGATTCAACCTCGATAACTTAGACTTCAGCAACTTAACCAAAACCTGCTAAACATGCAAACTTATGAACACATAATCATAATAACACTCATTACACCAGATTTAACATGGAAACCCAAATAGGAAAAACCACTGTGGGATTTTAGACCCACTAAGAAATATACTCTTCTAGAGTATGCTCGGTTAAAAGCAACTCCTGTTAAAGATTACAAACACATTGCTAGATGTGACCCGGTTAAGGGATTTCGCTCAAATCTGTTAGGATCTTCACTTTGTTAGAAGTGACCTTGTCAAAGGATTTCAAACACTCATTTAGAATATTACCTTGCTAGAGGGTTTACAAATAAGACTGTTAAGTCCACTCGGTTAAGAGATTTTCTGTCACTTACAAAATAAGAGTAATAAAAATCTATCTACAACTTCACATCTAAAATGCTAAAGCAGATTCTTATTTGCTCAAAACAATCTAGTCATAGGACTTATCTTGTCCCTCTGGTGGGATCTCTACTCTATTATTCAAATAGGTATTCAAGCTTCTGTGCTCAGTAATCACTATGTAGCATCCCTGTGCATACACTTGCCTGCATTTATTGTTTATTAACAATTCCTTATTTATAAATAATTGCTAACCGCTAAATCTCCTTGATCACATTTCCCATGATCAATCTTAGCCATCAGATCTTCAAACTTGACTAGGTTCAATGTATCCTTCTGATCTAAAAATGTTTTACCTTGCCTCGAAACTTGCATTCCTATCTTGGAACTTTCACAAGGTTATTATGGTTCAATCTGCGCTGTAGATCTTCCTGTCGATTTTCCTTTGCCATAGATCCTTACAAACTTCATGCATGACATACCAATCATTTATACATCTCCAACTAATCATTGTCCTTCATTAAATAATTCTTTTTATCCATCCAATGTGCCTTGTCATAACTCGGTTGCAACTCGGTAGACATTTCACCTTCATTAAACGATATCGATATCCTTAGGGTTTACTAACTAGGTTCCTTAGGGTTTACCGACTAGGTTCTTTTCTCAGTGACATAGTATAGTATTAACCTTACAATCAACAACATATGTAGGATATCAAAATAATCTAAACATCATGATCTCATCATTGTCTAACTCGGTAATAGTTTCCCATTGAATAACTTATTCCTCCTCTTTATTCATCACATTCTTTCTATGTCTTTTACCAACATCTTAATTCTCTTCTAATCAATCTTCTCAAGATATGGCAACATCATACTGAATTAGATAATCAATTTCTTGACATCAATGACAAAATAATGTTATAAAGATAGTTAGCATCCTTCTTCAGTTATATCAATAATCTTCAACAACCTTCTCAATATCATTATTGAATATCAACAATCTCCTGATATTGAAATGCCAACAATATTTCTTACTGTAATGCCAACAATAATGAGATTATTCCCAAGAAGTTTGGGAGGGCAAAAAAATGAGTGGTTGTCAGAACTCACACCTCCCATCAAATCATTTGATGAGTTGGTGAACAAATTCATAACACAATACTCCTATAACATCCAACACACAATCACCATGTTGGATGTGTGTAACACAAAACAAAAGAACAATGAAACATTCATGGTGTTTCGACAATGAAGGAAGCACATGGTCTCAAGGTACCCATGAGATGTACCTGAAAAAGAAAAGATGGAAATCTTCATAGACAATCTAAATAGTGAGATGAGTTATCAACTCAAACTACAATGTATACTATCTTTTGCAAAATTGATAGAAAATGGTATCCAAGTAGAGGAAGCTTCCATCAAGAAAGGAAAATTAAATTTCTTCAAGGAAGGTGTTAATTCATCAAACAGTAACACCTTTAACAATCAAAACAATAACAACAATTCAAACAAGTCCAGATTTTGGACAAGGAACAAAAACATTGTTAATGATGGGGTAATCGATGCCAACAATGTGAAGTATAAAAAACCAATGTTAACTTTATCAGGCAACCCACCATCCAATAATGATAAAAAAAAATTCTAATCAAGGCACTAACACTTATCAGTGAAATACCAACCAGGGACATTCAACGTCAAACAACAACAAGAATTACCAAGGCAACAACAACAACAACCAAGAGAACAAGATAAACCAAAATGGAAACACTAATGCTTTGCCGTATCGACAAATGTACACGCCATTAGGACAAATTTTTCATTTTGGGATCTATTGGCAAATAAGATCATCGCATTGCCATCCACAAGAAACTTTGAACCCCAAGTCAAACCACCCTGGTGGAATGACTCACATTATTGTGATTATCATCGAAACACGGGGCATAATACAAATGATTGCATGAGGCTGAAGAACATAGTTCAAGACATGATAGACAAGGGCTACTTAATGGTTGATGGTCATAAAACCAATGGTGCCCATGAAGCTTTCAAAAAACCAATTTCTAATTATGACAAGGGAGGAGTGTCAACGTCCAACAATACCAAAGGAGCTCATATTAATCACATATATGAAAACACCATCAATCACATATCGGCATATGACAATCAAGTAAATGTCATAAAAATCAAAGACAAATAAGAACATGTGTCGATAAACGTGACAACAAGAGTGTAGAAATATGTCTTGAAAGAGAACACATCGACATCGACAACTCTCCCCAAGACTCAATATAACTTGGTCGACCAACTATGGAGAACTCCCGCTCAAATATCTATACTTGAGTTACTCAAAATTTTGCCAAAACACAAGGATATCTTGGAGCAAGCACTTATTGAAACAACCATTCCAAATAATCTGGATATTGATCGATTCCAAGCCATGGTGGCCCATATGACGGTACCACGCAACATATCTTTTACTAATCAGGATGATGTGTCCCTTAATCATCTGCATAACACCACACTACATATCAAGGTCTTAGTCTATAAACATCAGGTAAAAAGAGTATTAATAGATGGAGGAGCTGCTCTTAATATATGTACTCTAAAGCTTATTCATGCATTGGGATTCTCTGAGTATTCTATTGATCCCAAAAAGAAAATCACTATCAAAGCCTATGATGATGAAGAGAGGCCATCTGAAGGAACTGTAAAACTACCCATTTAGGTAGGTAATGTACAAAGAAATAACATGTGCCAAGTCCTGGACATAAACTTGACATACAATATACTATTAGGTCATCCATGGATCCATGAAATGCAAGCGATGCCTTCCACGTACCATCAATGTATCAAGTTCCCCTACAATGGACAGAGAATTTTAATATCTGCAGATAATAATCCTTTTCACTATTGCAATGCTATGGAGGCAGCTCAATATATCTTGGTTCCACATAATAGGGAGGCCCAAGCTTCCTCAGCATCCAAGCATCAAGGACTCGAGTCCCTATCCATGAAATTCAATCAGAAGATGAAAATAAAGGACCAAGGTATGGGGGAGTACTCTTTTGAACCCTTGTGTCTATCTAAATTACCAACATCACCAAGGTCTTATGGACAACCTTCCACATCAATACATCAAGCAACACAACCCATCACCAAGTTTGATGGTAAATTTATCCAAATGGGAACACTGGCTGAAGAATCAAAAGATAAAGACATCCTTAGCTGGCTATACAAGGATGAAGAAGAAATCAGAGTTGCTACCATAGAAGTGGTTGTACCAATAGAACAATATGGCAATGGGTTTCAGATTATGCAAAGAATGGGATACAAAGGAAAAGAACCTATTGGCAAGCATCAAGAAGGCATCACAGAACCCATACAACCCCATTCACAATTTGAAAAAGACAAAATAGGACTCGGGTATAATCAACATGTTCCACCTATGCAGAAGCAAAATCACCATCAAAAACCTCAATGGAGAGAAGAAAAAATATAATGAAGACTCATGGAAAGATGCACTACACCAAGTAGCAAAAATGACAAGGAAGGAGAAAAAGAATCAAGAAAATGAAAGATGACAAGAAGAACTCACTATCCAAAGGGAGGAAGCTTCTTATAAAAAAGTACATCATTTACAAGAACCTAATCAAATCAAGGTTGAGCCACAACCTAAATATATTTCTACTCATAAAAAAGAAATGGTGTACGAATAAATTCAAAGAGTACAAGCAGGCACCGATCCTGAATCATAACAAGCTACTCAAATGGTGTCAATTATCAATGATCTTTTCTCACCATACAACATACCTGTTAGATTCAGCAAGGTAACCTAGGATAGTGATTCTGAAACCGATTCCAATGAATATGAGTGGGATATTTGTTCTGATATTACTAAATATATTGAGGTGGATACAATCCATGCATGTACACACCCCTTTCTCAGGAGGGATGAGGCTCAAGATCTTGATCGTTTGCAACATATCTTTGAGGCTAGTGAGAATGAGTAGTGACAATATGAACAAGGCAATATCGAAGAGAATACCATCGAAGGCCTTGAAAACATCATATATCTCACCAATATCCCAAACAACTATAACGATGACTCTATCATGACACTTACAACAGTTGATCTTAACCCACCAAATGATTCCTTACCACTCATATATCGTGATCTCATAGACTAGGAAGAACCTGAATATCATGATATACCAATATTCCCAGATGATGAATACATTGTCCAATACCTGTGTTCAGTCAACCTGGAAATGTGCTCCACCAGTGAACAAAATAATGATATATGCAATCAGGGAAGTGCCAAGTCCCCCAGTCATAAAAATAAAATAAACAATGGATCTAATAGTGAAAACCAGTCAATGGCAGTATTAGAACACAAAAAAGTAAAAATAAAGGGCATATCTCAAGGTGAAAACCTTTTTGAGGCACCTAAAGATGAGAGACTTGACACTCTTCTTGAAGATTATCAAGAAAGGTCACCAATATTGTTGATCCAACTCAATCAATAAACATCGGCACTAAAGCAGCAATCAAAACCATACATCTTGCACAATCACTCACACAAGAAGAATAACCTGATATTATAGAACTCTTCATGGAAAAGAAAATCAATTTTTCTTGGTCTTATGCTGACATGCTAGGGGTAGATCCAAATCTAATCATGCATCACTTATCCATCGGTCTTGAAGCTAATCCTATTAAGGATAAATTAAGAAAGATGAATCCACATGTGGCATTGTTGGTCAAAGAAAAACTGAAGAATTTATTAGAGGGGCAACCTAGGTCCTCCAAATCAATAGAAAAATATAAGAGACTAGTGATGGGAGAGATACTAGTTCTGAACTTGATTGATCACGAACTAGATGAAAGCAAACCCTAACTTTAAATAAACTATATGTCAGATTCACCTTACCTATCGACTATGTTGAATGGATCTCATACATTGTACCAATTTCCAAACCAGATAAAAGCATCAGAATATGCATAGACTTTAGGGATGTCAAAAAGGCATGTCTGAAGCATGACTTTCCTTTGCCAAGGATTGACACTATTGTGTATCTAATAGCAAGGCACACAATGTTATTATTAATGGATGGCTTCTCTGGCTATAACAACATTTACCTATCCATGGGGAACATATTGCTAAAATGTCATGCCTTTTGGCTTGAAAAATGCTGGTGCAACTTATCAAAGAGCCATGACAACAATCTTCCATGACATGATGCATACTTTTTATGGAGGATTATGTGGATGATTTGCTAGCTAAATCATTGACTAGAGAAGAACATCTGGGTATACTAGATAAAATCTTTCAACGATTGGAGAAATTCAAGGTTAGATTAAACCCTAAGAAGTGTGTCTTCGAGGTCACATCCAGCAAACTATTGGGGTCCATTGTATCAGAAAAGGGCATCAAAGTAGATTCAGTAAAGGTTTAGGCTATCATGGAAATGCCACCTCCTAAAAATATTGGGCAACTCAAATATCTGCAAGGACAACTCCAATCCATTAGGAGATTCATTGCTCAGCTGGTAGATAAATGTCTCCCATTCAATCATTTACTTCATAAGAATATACCTTTCAGATGGGAAGACAAGTGTGCATAATCCTTCCACTAGCTCAAATAGTATCTGATGAATCTCCCAATTTTGATACCTCTAATGGCAAGAAAGCCACTCATTCTCTATATATCAACAACAGAAGTATCATTGGGGGCACTACTAGCACAACAAGATCCAACAGGAAAAGAAAGGTCTATCTATTACATCAACAACACTTTAAATAGATATGAAATCAATTATACATTCATTGAGAAGGCTTTCTTAGTAGTGGTGTTTGTTTTTCAAAAGTTTTGCCACTATATGTTAGCCCACACAATCAAGCTGGTAGCAAAAATTGATCCTCTCAAGTATCTACTCAGCAAAGAATCTCTCACAAGAAGATTGGCTAAATGGGTCATGATTCTAAGTGAGTTTGATATTCAGTACATAGAACGATGGGCTACCAAAGGACAGGTAATTGCAGATCAACTGGCAGAAGCACCACTACCCAATAATATGGGTGGAATTTCCAGACATGGATGCACTCACTATCACACCTAAGCAATGCACCCTATACTTTGATGGATCCTATACACAACATGGATCAGGTGTCAGCATCCTGTTCGTCACTCCAGAGGGGCACACAATTCCAAGATCTTACAAATTGATGTTTCCATGCACCAACAATATTGTTAAATATGAAGCCCTAGTAATTGTTAGTGTAGGTTTTTTTTATTTTCCTTATGTTAGGGGGTATTTATTTTTCCTACACATATATTATTAAGCTTGCTTAGGTTATTAAGTGTGGTTAATATGAGGACACGTGGCGGAATACATTAGCTACATGTGTAACTCTCCACCTCACATGGGTAGTTGAGTTACACACCCTCTTTTGGCTTGTTGTGCCACCTCTCATAACCACTATTTTGTCATTTCCTAAGTGGGTTATGGGGTAGTTGGGTTTCTCACCCTCTTTTGGCCTTATGTGCCACCTCTTATAACTCCTTTTTTGTTTTCATGTAAGGAGGTTATGCCACATATTTTGACATTTACCAAGTAGGTAAAAACCTCCCACCTTTTATGGGATAGTAGGTAAAACCTCCCACTTTTTATGGAGGTGGCAGTTAATGCACCTCTTGGTTGTATATGCTATTATTTTTCTATATAATAAGCAATATACTCTCACCTTCACAAGTTAAGTGATAGCTTGGTGAGAGTCTTCTCTAAATTCTCTTCTTTATCTCTATTTTTCTCTCATATCAGATTTATCTTCATTCAGCTATTTTGATCTTCAATCATCCGTTGCTTGGAGTTGCATGTGATCTATGACCGACATCAAATCCTGGCTCAATTCTTGCTTCTCACGGAATTTAACAGTAATAGGAATCAAAGTGGTTGTAGAATGGAGATTAACAAAATTAAAAGTATATGGGGATTCTCAATTAGTTATCAATCAGATCAACGATGAATATCAGACGAAAGATGATAAGCTAATGCCTTACAAAAGAATGGTGGATGACTTCAAAAAATACTTTGTGCACATCACCTTTGAGAAAATTCCAAGATTGCATAACAAAGTTGTCGATGCAATGGCCACTAATGCCTCACTTCTACAAATTCTATAAAAAATAGAATTGTTATGAAATCCTGGTGGAGCAATCATTTTCCCCAACCTATGACAATTTTGCATCCCAAGTCATCTATTCCCTAACCAGTTCGGATTCACCTCTATACGGGAAGATCTATGATTATCTAAAAAACAATACTCTCCCTCCTGACCTATCTCGCAACCAAAATATCAACTTCATCAGACAAGCCACTCTCTTTACCTTAACCACTAACACACTTTATCACTAAGGTCTAGATGGTACTCTTCTTTGATGCCTCAATCATAATGAATCTGACTTTGCCTTACATGAGCTTCACAAAGGTATTTGTAGTACACATTCAAGTGGTCCTAGTCTCGCCAAGAAACATGAGAATGAGATATTACTGACCGACAATGAAAAGAGAGTCCTACCAATTTTCTAGGAAATGTCCTAAATGTCAAATTCATGATAACATCGTACATGCACCAGCATAGGAGCTACAACCGTTCGCCACATATTGGCATTTCTATCAATGGGGACTTGATGTAGTAGGAAAGATTCATCCTTCCTCTTCAAATGGGTGTAAATTCATTATCACCACCACAAAGTACTACACCAAGTGGATCAAAGCAGTCTCGATGACCACCATAACTAGAAACCAAATCTCATCATTCATCACCAACTATCTCATTTGTAGATATGACATTCCTAGCTCCATCATCACAGATAACGGACGTTCTTTCAAGAATCAAGATGTACGAGAGCTATGCGAGCGATTCAAAAACCAACATCACTTCTCCACACCATACTACCAACAAGGGAATGGCCAAGCAAAATCATCAAAAAAAACAATTATGAAAATCCTCAAGAAAATAGTAAATGATGTTGGCAAGGATTGGCATGTACAACTTAATCTGACACTTTGGGCATACATGATCAGTATCCAGACACCTACAAGGGCTATGCCATATTCATTGGTGTATGATTCAGAAGAAATTCTACCTCTTGAGGTAGAAATTCCATATCTCTGAGTATCTTTGAAGGGCCTCATACCAGATGAGGAATATCGAGTAAACAGGTTGTAAGAATTAGAGCTTCTTGATGAAAAACAACAACATGCCTATGAAAGTCTCAAGGCATATCAGCAACGAATGTGCAAAAGCTATAATCACAAAGTGATCCCAAGAGATTTCAAAGTTGGTGATCTCATCCTAAAAGAAAATCCCAGAAATCAGCAAGATCAAGAAAAGAAGGGGAAGTTTGAACCTAACTAGTTGGGACCCTTTATCATCATATTAGCCTACCGATCAAGACCATATCAGTTTTCAAATTCAAAAGGGGACATGCTCAACGAACCAAGAAACAACATCCATCTAAAGAAGTTCTAGACTTAAGTGGTCCAATGCATGGATCAAAGAAAAAAAAATCAAAAAAGTATCAAAAATCGTCACTATGGTGAAAACCTAGCAAACAGGCACCTTGTGACACAAAAAAATTAAAAAATCAAAAAAATACAAAAAAATGAAAAACAAATCAAAAAGTGAAATAAAACAAGTGGTGAAAACTTGGCAACAGGTGCTATTTGTGGGAGAATAGCTCCTCTATCTATTGAAACTTGCATCATACCTTTGATCCATCTGGTCTAAGCCAATAGCCATCGCCGAACACTTATACACGCAGCATTATCCCAGACATACTTAATGTAGTCATTGTCCTTGATTATCTAAACGGTTATCCATATCATATCCCACCATGGCTTGGTGATCAATGTATATATCCACATCAACAAGTGTCCATAACTGGGGGCAGCATTCATCTCACTTTAGCATTCAAACAACAAACAAGGATCGCAGCATACTAGAAAAACCATTGTCAAAACTGCTCATCGGACTAGAAAACAAGATCATTATCCAACTGCAACTTTAACACACACATGGTGGATGATTTATTTTGAATTTTGATTTGTTTATATTTTGGCATGAATTTCTGATTATTTGTATCTGGATTTTTGAATCACTAGATCTTATGAGCTACTCAAAGATACAGTGAGCTAGAGAAACATATCATTGAAGACATTTTCCATTTTGTGCATAAAAAATGGTTAACTCTTGTCTGTTTTACGCAAGCAACACTCAAATCATCTTGGTTCAATTATACCTTGACGCTTGTTTCATCTTGCAATATCAAAATCCATGTAAATTATACTCAGGTCATTATGGTTTAATTATACCATGATGCTTGCTTTAACTTTCAACATATCAAAAGCTTAATAATGACAAAAAGAGCACAAACAAGTGACTAAATAGGAATGACAATGACGGGCAGGCCCCATAACACCTCTTCTCTCTGTCCTCGTATGACTACGGGTCTATCGAGTAGACATCATTGCAGCATAGCTAGGAGCTATGTGATCTCGAGGTATCATCTCCTCATATAAGCACCTATAAAACTCGGCCTCCTTGGTCGAGTATTGTATCTCTCTCAGTGTGTCCCAGAGTGGGGCACCGACAGAGGCTCTCAATAACCTGTCAACAAGGGCCTCTCCTTGGTCGTGGTGCTCTACTGTCATATCCCTCTATGTCTATAGCTATGTAATCTATCATTGTTGTGCTAACGCCTATGCTTACAGCTGCTGCACCAAGACCTATAGCACTCTGATCTAAGAATCTTGTTGGTGGGTGGGCACCCTGATCTGAATAGGTACCTGTGTCATGGTACCCCCTACACCTATCCCTGTCTAAGGCTCTGGTGGAGGAGAAAATCATATTTTCTCCTCAGGGTGGGTTGCCTTTCATCCCCTATTCCTCCCACAACAGCTAGCACCACACCTACCCTACCACCCCCACCCGCACCAAGAACAAGATCACCTCTGCCACCTTTCCCTCCACCTCTATCTCCACCTCTACCTCCACCTTCTCCACTACCATCTCCTCCTCCACTGCCATCTCCTCTAACACCTCCACCACCACCTCCACCTCCATCTCCTCCCTTCTCTCCCTCATCCTCCTCTCTCTATCTAGCACCCCCTCGCCTTTTTGGCTGCTCCTCCTCATCATCTTCCAAGGCTGGAAATAGCTCTGTCAAATCAGATATCCATGCCATGACATGTGCCACAAAGTACATTGAGAACTCCTCTGTCATCCCAGCATCCACAACCCCGACCTTGTAATCCCATATGTCACAACCCTCCTTTATCACCTTTTTGATTTAAATACAAAACTCTATTATATTTCCTTGGATAATCTATTGAATGAATATTGTAAGGGAATAAAAATAATAAACCACACACACACATGGAAAATATATATATTTTTTTTTTAATTGGTTATTAATTTCCCTCACTCAAATTAAGGCACATGATGTAGGAGGAATAAGAAGCTTCTAGAGACTTCTCCACCACCTTGCATGTAACCCCTCCCACTGAGCCTAATCAATTTGCATGGAGGCCAAATTGGGAGAGAATCTCTTTTTTTTCAATTAATAATTAGGTAGTGGGAATTTGAAATTTCTTTTATAAAAGAGGTACAAGTTTCAAAATGAGTGGTTGGCTATTCCATAAGAAATTCTTCAAGTAAAATTTTCCTTTGTAGTCAATTTTCATTTTCAGCTAAGATTTTGTTTGGGAGGATTTCTCTTCAAGGTTGGAGGTTCAAGGAAGACTCTTAGAGGATTCTACACCATCTCCAAGCACCCAGGTTCTTTCAAATTTAGTTTTCATGCATCTTATTTTGTTGCAATTAGATTTGATTAAATTGTTTAAAATGAGATTCATTTGTTTTCAGATTCTTGAAAAAAAAATTAGTTTCAATTTTTATAAGAAGTAGGTAATTAGAATCATTTGATGAGAATGAATTCTTTTGTTTTCAGATTCTTGAAAGAATTAGTTTCAAATTTTTATAAGAAATAGGTGATTAGAATCATTTGATGAGAACTAGATTAATTGTTTTTTTTTCAGAGTCTTGATAAGAAATTTAGTTTCAGATTTTGATAGGAATTAGATTCATTTGTAAAAAAAAAAAAAATTGTTGTTAGATCAAGGTTTAATATATTGTTGAACTTAGTTGAAATCTGTTTGTAGTGGATAAGTTGAAGAATTAAAAATTATTGTTTTTCAATTTCTTGCTGTACATTGGATACTGTTAAATAATATTATTATCCTTCAATTTCTTGCTGTAGATTGGATACTGTTAGCTTGAAGATTTAAATTAATGTCCTTCAATTTCTTGCTGTAGATTGGATACTGTTAGCTTGAAGATTTAAATTAATGTCCTTCAATTTCTTGCTGTAGATTGATACTGTTAATTAAAATATTATCCATCAATTTGCTTGCTGTAGTTTGGATTTTGTCAGTTTGAATAATCAAAATGTTGTTTTTTTCAAATTCTTGCTGTAGAATTAAAATATTCCTTGCTATGAATAAAATCTCATTTTGAATAAATTAAATCCTCCTGTAGGAACAAATTTATCCCTGTAAATTTTAGATTGAAATCAGACTAACTAAATACAATCATAAGCCTGCATAAATCCATCTACCTTTCATGGCTGGAAACGATTTACTCCCTGGGTTGTTTTAATCTCTGTGTGGAAGCAAAATATGAGTCACCTTTAGTTACACATCTGGTTTTCAATCCTCTGTACTATGCTGAGATCTAGTTATTCTCCCTGGATTGTTTATCCCTCTGGGATAATTATTCCTGAGAATGAACCCCATTGTTACTTAATATTTTAATTTATTTTATCCTTAAAGTTTAAAATCTACTCTCTATCTATTTAAATTAACCTGGAAAAGAGAAAAAAATAATAATAAGATAAAATAAAATAAACAAAACCATACATATATGTATATATATATATATATATATGTATATAAATATATATATATATATATATATACGAAGCGTTTAAAAACCAAAAAAAACCCCATCGCATGGGAAATTGTGATTACCACGCGGTACGTTGCATGAGACTTCGGCCGCAGGCGGAGTAATAACTCTGCAGGTGGGGAGTGGTACCGTTACGGTACCCTCCACTAACCTGTGGTCACTGCTACGGCAGTGGCCGCAGGGTAGTGGGGGGAACCGTGGGGTCCCCCTCCCACTAAACGCGCTGGGCACGCAATACCACGATTTGCATAGTTTTAAATTCCCTTTTTTTTTTTCTTTGGAATTAAATTATTAATAGTTGGTAATAAATGATAAACTTTAGATATTTTTTTAATAAGTTTTGGATTAATTAACAATGATTATTAATAACTTATTAATAATTATTATTAATGTAATTGGTAATTATTATTAATAAATTATTGAAATCATTATTGATAGTTTTAATAATCAATAGAGATTATCGTATGGTATATTAATGAAAAAAAAATGGACCTCCCAATCCATTGAGGATCTAATTTATTCTTGGGTGATAAATTTGAGCTTACTTAATTCCAAAAGTGTAAACTAATTGCTAGTAACTCTATATTTAATTGTTCTTACAATAAGAGTAAACACTTCTTCATTTTGTGTGCAATGATATTATTTTACCTTGCTTTTATTCCGCATTCATTATCTACATGCAATTGCTCATAAGTTCTCAATTATCATGCCAATTGTAGAATAACAATATCTCTCTTTCTTTGATAGTTTTTAAAGTTTAAATTGTGTACATCCATTTCATAATTATATTTTCAAGCACAATGTTAGTTTAGAAAACTAAACAAAGGGAGTTGGAAAACCAAAACTAGCAGCGTTCGGTATATACGGTGCCTCTGGGTCATGCTTACGGGTAATGCCATCGTGTTGAACTACTGCACTTAACGCCTAATAAAGCTGCATTACGACGTCTGTGGCATCGTCCCTATAAATTGTCGGGGAGTAATAAGGGACATTTGGAAGTTAAAATCCGAGGGGCAGGTAATCCCCCTTGGATCGATAATTTAATAAGATAACTTTTGAATGAATTTCACATCCGTTGAGATAAACCATAGTAAACCCCTCTTAGGGATGGTCAAGTTAAAAGCTCTCATGAAATTTACTTTCTTTATTTATTTATTCATCTCGAAGGGATATTGGTGATTTGCAATTGGGTGACGCTCATGATAAGTATTAGGATCTAGTTATTTTGTTTAGGCCACAAGCAATAGGCCATCTTGAGCCTTCGCTTAAGTGCTACCATCGTGGGTAGCAACCGCAGAGAAACTATCTGGGACACTGACCCTAGAAAGGGTTGCGTACCCACAAATCAGTTTACATCAAACCATAGATTAGAAAATAGAACTACATACTTTACGCCTTGATCCCGTGCCGAAGCGGGTATGTAGGCAGTCTTGGGACGGAGTTGTCCCTTGTACTCAGGCGTTCGTGGGTGGGGTCTAGGCTTGGTTGAGTAAGAATCCTAAATGAAAAATAAGATAATCAATTTAATTCAATGCATACTCGGAAGGAATCCCGTATGGATTCACTTGACTTCCCGAGGCTTTAAGCCAAATTCCGAGGCGGAATTCAAGCTTGTGTTATTTTTAATTACTCCTAAGGACGGCGACCTCGGTGCATTCTTGTTAGAAGAATGTAGTACTTAGTGAGTGGCTCAGGACCCGAATGGTCCCGATGAGTCTAAGTCTCTGGCCAGAGCATCTCCTATCCCGTTTGGATGGATGCCTACCCCGTATGGGTAGATGCCTATCCCGTATTGGATAGATGGAATTTTACGTCCCGTATGGACAATTGCCTAACCCGTATGGTTAGAAGCTCATCCCGAATGGATGAATGCCTAATCCTAATTGGATGGATGCCCAGAGTATGCAATTGAATAAAACATTAAAAAATAATAATAATAATAATAATACTCAATTTTTGTTGAATCAATTATGGTGGGTTATTACATGAAATAGGAAATGAAGATGGGTTACTACACCATATCTGTCCCACTAGGGACATGCACTCATCTACAGCTACTTCGCTATCTAGGGTAGGTCCCCACTCCAGCACATCCTATCACCGATGAGCATACAAACAAGCTCCCTGTGGTATCTCATGTTGTCTACCATATTGTCAATGAACACGATTGTGCAAAAATTACTCAATGATAAAGGGCGTTCACCCAATCAAGTACTGTGACATATATACATAGGGCATCTCTAGCCCATCCTCTGCCCACACCTCACAATCCATATACAGTCTCCAGATGACCATATCAATATCATCCAATGCCCTTCATCAGTGCTCTAGTTTTCCCAACTTACCCTAAACAAATACACCTGTATACCCATAAACATATACCCAACCATCTATCTTATCCCTATCTGCAAGCTATCTCGACACTAGTAAGTGATCCCAGGCCCACACCTATAATAATGTCACCCCAACTGATAGACTAGTGTATCCCATATACACTACCTTGTGAAGCTCTCTATATAGATGGGCCAACATACAAGACCCCCATGCAAACCTGTGTCACCATATCCTCTAGCACCAATCCCCATCCAATGACTACTCCCTTCAGCATATGGTCAAGATACAGAAAACCACCAATGAAACCTTCTAATACTGATGGCAGTGACGCATAGCCCAAATCCAAAAACTCCTGCCATAGGATCTCGTAGCCACTAATCTCTTCATCCTGAAATATACAGCAGAGAGCCTCTATGCCACCCTCCTCAGTCTTCTCATAGGGTAGCAAAGCCCCAACCACAGGAATCCAGAAAATCCAATAATAGTCCTCTAGTGTGACCATCATCTCACCGGTCGCCAGATGAAAGGTGTTTGTATCACTGTGCCACCTCTCTACCAAAGTTGTCAGTAACCCCCAGTTAATGATATACCAGGGCATGTCTAGCAAAGAGGATAACCCACATCTCTCAATCACATCTTTGTCAGCCCATGACAAGCATGGGATAAGTGTCCATGACCTCGAGAATCACTCCCAAGACTGTAGTACACCAAGCTCTACCTGCAAATTAACACATATTCATCATTAGTTATCGATTCAATCACATCTATCCATAATAAAATAAATAAATCAACTTGCAAATGCCAATCACATCAAAAGCACATCAGAAATATATTCGCATCAATCAGTGAATCAATCAGTGCATCATCTCTAAATCCATATCGAACAAAATCCATAATGAAATCCGATCCATATCGAAAACAAAATCCATAATGAAATCTGACCCATATCAAAACAAAAACCATAATGAAATCAAAATCCATAATTAAAACAAGACCCATATCGAAACAAAATCCATAACGAAATTCGATCCATATCGAAAACAAAATCCATAACGATACAAAATCCATAATGAAATCTGACCCATATTGAAATAAAAACCATAACGAAATCAAAATCCATATCGAAAACAAGAGCCATATCAAAATAAAATCCATAATGAAATCCAATCCATAACAAAACAAAATCCATAACAAAATCTGACACATATCGAAACAAAATCCATAACGAAATCAAAATCCATATCAAAAACAAAATCCATAATGAAATCAAAATCCATATCAAAAACAAAATCCATAACGAAATCAAAATCCATATCGAAATCAAGACCCATATCGAAACAAGACTCATATCGAAATCAAACTCATATCAAAATCAGACCCATATTGAAATCAAACCCATATCAAAATCAAACCCATATCGAATCAGGACCCATATTGAATTAGACCCATATCGAAAAGCAATCCATATCGAAATCAGCCATATCAAACTCACGACTCAAATCGACTCAAAGACTCATAACAAAATCAAATTCATATCGACAAATTGACCCATATCAAAAAGCAATCCATATCGAACCAAGATCCATATTGATCATAGACTCATATCGTAATCTGGCAGAATATTAAAATCAGACATTATCACAAAAAAGGACTCACATCAGATCATGAACCATATCAGACCAATCGATGAACCCATATCGACATCTACACAACCTATCCAAACCATTTGACTCACAATGCATTTTTCACAACACTTTTTTTCAAAAAATTTACTCTATGCACTAAATCGGGGTCCCAAAGCACTAAGTTGCCACATATGCGCTAAACTTCTCTACAAATGTGCTAAAAAACATACCCTGTGCACTAAATCTACTCTACATGCTAACTAACACACCATTTACGCTACATTGTTTTCCCTATATGCTAAATCTACTTTGCACGCTAACTAACACACCATTTGTGCTACCCTATTTACCCAATGCGCTAAGCTATCCTCCATGCTAAATGGCCTACCCATTGCATTCTTATGCAAACCCTATGCACTAAAATCACCCTACATGCTAACCTACCCCCTGATTGTGCTACTATTTGGCACTCAGATGCTAAACCTACCTAGGGTTTGCTATGCGCTAACACTCCTATCGTATGCGCTAGACAACTTGCCCTACGCGCTAAACTGGTAAAATCTGACCCAAAATTAAAAAATGTGACAAAAATAAATGAAATAAATAAAAATTGAATATGGATTTTGGCCACTTACTGGTGAGCCATATGTGGTGGTTCTTCGATATCGCCTTATGCCCTCAAATCAGTGCAAGGAGTATGGAACCGACATCGTGGTTAGAGCTCCAAATGTCACAATCACAAGAAGACAAGTGCGCAAATGATTTTTCAAAATCACTTTTTACCTTTTAATAGGGTAAATCAAAGGGTTAATAAGTGGGGCATGTATTTTACTCCCACTTTTTCATTTTTAACCTTATCAATATCTTTTTTTGGGAGATGAATCAATAATGTGCAACCAATGCAGTCAATATTCACATATATCACAATTAATTCAAAAATGATCATAAACTTGACGACTTTTTCACTAGATCCTTAATTCATCTCTCGAGGGGGCATCATCAATATCGTTCATCAAATCTACATCTGGGGCATCATATCAACATTTTGACACACAACATCATATCAATCAAATTTTGGCGGCATATCCACCAATATTCTTTGAATCAACATTTGCACACACGTCAATTCAAAGAGGGGCAAAATGTAGACGTATAAATCTAATCACTTTCCTAAATAAATATTTAATATTTATTTTACCCCCATTTCCTCTAATTAATTAAATTCTATTTAATTAATTTCTTCATTTTCACCTATTTGATTAAATAAATTATTTAATTTATTTAATTAAATTCACATTAACCTTTTCTATCCTTTCATTAAATAAATCACTTTATTTAATTAAATCCCCTTTCTCCCTTTTAAATTAAATTTATATTTAATTAAAGTGATCCTTGCAAATAAAAAAATCTAATTTATTTATTAAATCCTCTCACTTGTATTTATGCAAGTTGCATCTATTTTAGTTGAAATAAAGCAATTTTATTCTAATTAAAATCCTTTTCCCTCATCCACTAACATTTTCCTACATCTCCCACTTGCCTCCTAAACCCCTTCTCGATTCTTCCAATCACTTCCAATTAATTCATCTCTTAATTATTGTCACATTCCTAAGCAAAGGGAAGTCACTTATAAAAGCCTTCGAAGTCTTTGAAATGCATTAAGGGCTTTATGTCTTCAACAAGTTAACCCTCAAAGTCTTCCTAACCATTAATGGTTAATCCAACCTCAACTCATCTTTGACCTTTGGCTAGATACTTTCCTCTAGCTTAACCATCTTTTTGACTCAAGGGTCTTATCAAGCATTCATGCCTTTAACCTTAGTTATCCTATTAACCCTTACACAAGAGTTTACCCCTTGGGTAAAAGATTTATCCATTGGATAACCCTAATCTGACCTTAACCCTTACCTCCTAGGGTAACCCTCATGTCTTCTCATGCATTTAATGCCTCTTGCATCTCCTCTCAAGCAACCTCCTATTGACAATTGTCACCATTTCAATGGTCAGAATTGTGAACATGGATTGATTAACTTTCAATCCTATCCCTTGTTAAGATTATTTAATCTTAACCATCCATTGCCCTATTTTCCCTATAACTAGAGCTCTCATTCTTCATTTTCATAATCTCCAAGTTTTTATGCATCTATACTATAGCCTAAATTACTAAGAATCTTAGCCTCTCTTTGTTAAAGCATCATCATAGCATTTATAAGTATTTTCATATCATAGAATATTCATGTTAGGCTAGTATATCATGTTAGAATAACTTGTTAATCTGTTATCATATCATTATATTCATCTTAGCTTAATCATCATGATTTTAACACATCATATAGATCTTAGAATGCATTCATGCATGTAGATCAAATATCACTCGTTCTTGGTGTTGTCATTCCTAAGTCATTTGCTCAATGATCTGAGAGTAACACATTGGCTTTAGGGATCCTGTGAGATAGAGAACAATGGGACACCCATTGTGAAGTTAAACTAATTGAATTAGTTCATATACTTGCACCAAGAGTCTCATTGTTGTGTGAGTCTTTTGATCTTGAGTTATTCATTTTAGTCACCACATTTTCCTGCATATAGTAACTCCTCTGAGGGGTTGAAGCCAAAATTCCAAGGTTTAATAAATAAACCTACTTGATTATAAAAATAAGGCCCCTCTTCAAATGACTTATTTTTATCTGATATACAAGAAAAAACCACCACAAAGTAACTATTGGCCATCAACAACACTTCCATCTCGCCCTTTGGGATCTAAGTGCAATGAGCCCATGATTCCAAAAAAGGTAGAGAAACTCTAATCCCCATGAATATACAAATCAAAACATGATTAGATAATTATTTAATATATTCATCCATAATCATGAGTTGAATCACAAGCATAGGCCTGTGTTCACTCTTTGGAAGACACCCATTCACCCTTCGAGGCCAAAAACCTCCATCTTGCAAAACACTTTCTTCAAAACCAACCTTATTTTCCCATAGTCTGAATCATTAGAATTGTTAGGATACATCCCTCCTCTACTCACCACATCCTCAAAAGAAATCATCTTCATTAAGGATTCATCGCCATGCAAAGCCATGCAAGGCCAAGTTGACAAAAAAGCCAACTCCCAACACCAGACCCACCAACAAAAAAAACCCTTTGCTAACAATGGCACCAACCACAGGAGAAAAATATCAACCAACCCAAAATCGCTAACACCAAATGAAAGAACACAACTAGCACAACACAAGAAAACAGTCTAAAACCCTTGATCAAGCACAAAAAACATGCCCCAAAACAAGCAGAAAAAAACTTGCACACACCGCCAACCCCCAAGCTACCATAGAAAAACCTCACCATGACACCCCACTTCAAATTGCACATATCAGAGATGAAGAGAAAATAGGGTTTCCCCTAGCCTTCACACCACAGAGATGTCACCATCCAATTAACCATTTCTTATTTATTAATTTATATATCTCAAATTATAGGAATAAAAATTAAAATTAAAATTAAAATTAAAATGGTTTACAAATACTTGATGTTTATTTGTTATAAAAATAAAAATAATTTAACAAATGTTTAATGCTTATGTCATTATAGAAATAGAAATAAAATAAATTTACAAATACTTCATGTTTATCCCTTACAAAAATAAATAATAATAATAATAATAATAATTGTCTATAGTTAAAATAGAATTGTTCTTTAGTATCTATTGATTTTAAATTGTTTTTTGTTTTTATGTACATGGATGAATGAGGTGCATATGCAATTGTATATTTACGTCTATTGACATAATAATTTACTTTTTAAATGAAGTAAATTATAAGTTATATCACATTAGTCGAGTGGTAAGGAAAAAAAGCCAAACAAATGCACGATTTTGGGGAGTGCAACTAGACTTGGAGCATGACCATAAAAGTTGTCTTCAAATGTGTGTATATATATAAGGTTAAATAAGAATCTATTTTTTAGCCAATAATATAGTTACAAATTAATTTTGTCAATTTAAAATACAAAAAATATGTATTTACATTATAGAAATATTAGTTTTATAGTAAAATATAAAAAATAATTGACTTTAATTGGTAGAAATAGTTTTTTTCAATCATTAGTTAACAAAATCTCATTGCAATAGTACTAGCCTAATGGGAAGTAATGATATGTCAAGTAAAAGTAAGAACGATACAAATATAAATTCAATAATTTTTATTTTCATGAAAGAATATATTAGCATATTATTTTGCTTGACAACAATGTCTAAACTTTAAATATAGGATCAAATTAGTTTTAACATATTTAAGAGAAATTACACTTGGGCATACAAGTTATTCTTGATTTTGTGTATGATCAAGCATTAATTTGGTAGTTGTAAGATATACTATTTATTAGTTATTCTTGATTTTGTGTAAGACCAAGCCTTAATTTGGTAGTTGTAAGATATATTGTTTATTAGTATCTGTTGCAAGTAGGTTCTTATGCTTTTATGATAGTAAGTTGGTAGTTGTAAGATATACTATTTATTAGTATTTGCTGCAAGTAGGTTCTTATGCTTTTATGATAGTAAGTTGGTAGTTGTAAGATATACTATTTATTAGTATTTGTTGCAAGTAGCTTCTTATGCTTTTATGATAGTAAGTTGCTTCTATTTATTACTGAGAAATTATATTAAAAGATTTTGATTTTTTATGTTTTTTATTTGAAAATATTCTTATAAAGTTAATTTATATAATGAAATTATAACTTTTATTATTTTATTTTTGTAATCAAAGAATAAACTCTTTAAAATATCAAATTAAATGTTCATGTATAATTATAAATAGATAGTGAATACCACTCAATGTATAGTCCATTTTAGCATATAAACCTTTTCCCTATTCAAATCAAACATCATAGCAATAATCAAAACATCAATCAAGCATAGGACATAACTTCATTTTAGTAGCCACTAATTACTTATGTTAGAATATTTAATCTTTACTTGGCTTAGGTTTATTTGTATTTAGTTTTGGATATTCCTTTGGAATCCCTACATGTAATTTGTCCTCTAGTACATATGTGAGGACAAGTCATTTCTTTTATTTTTCTTGATTAAGGAATATTAGTTTATCATCCTTAAGAGGATGTTGACACATTTCACACACATATTATGAATGGTGGTATTCATATATTTGGGGGTTACTTTGTATCTCCTCTTCTCATCTCTATTTATGAGCTTCTCTCTCTCTCTCTCTCTCTCTCTCTCTCTCTCTCTCTCTCTCTCTCTCTCTCTCTCTCTCTCTCTCTCTCTCTCTCTCTCTCTCTCTCTCTCTCTCTCTCTCTCTCTCTCTGCTTTGCCTTTTCATAATACATAAGAGATTTTTCTTTGCTTTTCCCCTTTCAAAACCTTTGGTTTTTCTTTTATTTTCCCCTTTCCTGTGTGGCTTCTTATGCTCAATTTTTTTTTTAACTTTGCATGCGTTGTTGGAACATTGTCTTTCTTTCATTATCATTTCTCTTATTGCAAGTTCTAAAATTTTCACCATTTTGATCAGATATTATAACTTTGGATATTCTTTTGGCTAACTTTTTGCATACGTGCCTCCCTTTTTTTTTTGGTTACTCCTATGTGCTAGCATAAGTTGAAGTTTGTGTGAGAATTTCTTGAGTTCTTTTTGCCTCGTAGTACCTCTCTGTTGAGAACCATCTTTTTATGTGCTCTCTACACATCTCTATCAGTCTTCTCGTCCTCCTCTAACATCTTTGTGCGATATGTTTTGGTAACTTCAGAATCTCAATTTTTCCTTCAGGTGTTTTCTGATCTTGGGGTGTAACGTTTCTATTTCTTTATCATTTCATCTATGTTATTTCTTGGAGACCTACTCCTTCATTACTTCTATAGAGAAAGTGTCATTAGTTTGAGAAAATATTATTTTCCAAGAACTTAATGCTTACCATTTAAATCAAGAGAATGAACGTTTAAAACTTTTCAAAGTTTCAATTTTTCTTTCATTCTTTATCATTTATGTATAAAGTCCACTTTATTTCAAATCAAAACTTCATTTATTTAACATAAAATTTATTTCAAATAAAATAAATTTAAGTTTATAAAAAAAGTTTCATTTAATTTTAACATTCTTGTATTAAAATTTTTAAATATATAAACTTTTAATATATTAAAGTTTATAAAGTTAAAAAGTTTTTTCAATACAGGTGTATATATATTAATACACATACACACATATATATATAATATATGCAGATATGCATAATTGATATTTATATTTATAATGTCGAATATGTTGACATATATGTGTATATATATAAATAGGTGTATGTATATATATATATATATATGTGTGTGTGTGTGTATATATATATATATATATATATACACACACACATATATATAACTTTATATATATATATATGGTTATATATATGGATATGCATATCTATATATATATGGTTATATATATGGATATGCATATCTATATATATATATATGCAAACTTTTAGGGAGAGTTAAATGCTTATAGACATATATATAATGTCGTCAATTTGTCAGCACATTTTCTCGAGCATAGCCTTTCTTCTACTCAAATTAAATCCTCTTTTTTTGGTGGCATACTCAAAGTCAATGATGTGACCTTCCTTGCCGCATGCGCCAGCTATAACTAAGTATCTCACTCAACTAATGGTGGCAATATTAATAAACTTGATCTTGGAGATCGTCTATCTTCACTTTCCCTACATCGTGACCCTTCATTCTTGCTCCTCTGACACTCTTAAGCAATCAAATCAGTCCTTTATTGAGATAGGTAAGTTGTATTTTATGGCGCCTTTCAAAACAAAATTAATATAAGTAATGGCTTTGTTTATAAAGCAGTTGGTTAACTAAGAAAGTTAAGCTTGTTATGGATACTCCGCTAAGGCTTGTAGGACTTAAGCGTCAAATATCTTTTACAAGGGACATCAAAGAAGACAGACTAAAAGGCATTCTGGTCTTCCCAAATGTCCGGGTTTTTCGAGTGGTCAATAAAATTCTTGGGGAGGAGTATATTAAGAATGAGGACCGCACTAGGGCCAATTCTGATACAGCGGCAATGTTATTAGCGGTGGCCTTGCACTGTGATAGAGATAAGGAGGTGGTGATGAAATTATGCAGAAGCGTCTTTAAGAAGGAACTCCTGGGTGAACTGAAGAAGGGTGGTCTTCAATGTGGACGAGGAGTTAACTGTTTCTAAGCCCCACAACTATGACAAACTCATATGGAAAAACAACTTGGTTCCTAGATTTCTAATCTTGTAAATTGAAGATGAGGTTGCCTTTTCAGCCTACAATCCAATAAGGAAGAGGAATTATTCCTTTCTTATGTGGCTTTTGCATGTCAGAAAACCATCGTGTAATAGGTGGTTGGCCAACTATCTCGAGGCAAAAAATATTGACGTTGTTCCTCATGATATGGAGATCCCTTCCGACCTTGACTCTAGCCCAGATGATCTCCCTGCTAGCTCAAGGATGACGAGGAGTAAGGCATGGTCGAGAAGGTGTCGGGACTCTCCCAAATCCTAAGAAGTGATCCCTAATGGTAGGATAGTTGTTGTGCTTCTTTCTGGTTTATTTTTTGAATAGTTATGAATGGTTTACCCTAATACTTAAAATTGTTTAAACTTTTCTTTCAGACATAAGTTACACAAACATTTGGGTGATTAGTTTAATATTTTATCTAGCTCGGATATGTTATTTTTGTCTCTAGCCCGGTGGTTTTCTTTATTTCATTGTCTACTCTGAATTGATTGCATCTTCAGAAATTTTGCATGATTTAATAGGTTCCTCTTGTGGGTAAAGCGGATAATTTTGTGAAAACAAAGCTCCCTACTGTAATTTTCAAATTTTGGCTTTCTACGATGAGCCATGGCTCCTTCCTTATATGTGTGTGTGTGTGTACACACACACACACACACAGATATATATATATATATATATATATATATATATATATATATATATATATATATATATATATATATATATATATATATATATATATATATATATATATATATATATATATATATATATATATATATACATAGGCATAGATGATATATACAAATGTATCTAAATGTATAGGAAGAGGTAGGCAGGGTGGCCGCTACTATTATTAATTCTCTGAGGTTGGTTTGAAAGGCTTGGGACTAAGATTCATTTTTTTTTAAATAGCAGACATGTCTCAAGATGAATATCTGGCTAATTTTGAATATCAATTTATTTAATTATCTTTCCTTCTTTCGATTATGCTTGGTTCTAGTATAAGGGTGAATAGTTGTTTTAAATTCTTTCTTGATGACTCAAATAGGCTGGTGGGAAGGAAAAGGAATCTGTTTATGAAAATAAAATAGGATTGAAACTTTCTATGGGGAGTGATATGAAATTAAGCTCTTTTAGGAGGATATATTTTCCTTTTGTCTCAACCATGCTCTGTTATTTCTCTATTTGACATAATTATATTTAATATGATAGCCTGGAGCTTATAGGTTGTGTTAATGATCTGGGCGGGGTTACTTCCCACAATGCTATTGTAACCTAGGTAATCTTTCATCTTGTAGTCAACATCAAAAGTACTTTTGTGTTGTCTCAATATAAAACATAACATGGTTGTAGTAGTAGTTATGGAAAATGTTAGGCAAACCAGGTTATCTGAAAGTTGTATGTTTATCGGCTAACAATTCATGAAGTGGTTTGATGTAGGGCAGTGTTGAGAGTTTCTTGTAGGTATAAAAGATAGCAGAAAGTCTAGGTGTCAAGATAACTGAGGAAAGGCATCAACGAAAGGGATGGCAAAATGTTGATAGAAGCAGTCCCTCAAGGGAGGACTGTCGCTACAAAAATGTGATAAGGGAGAGAAAATCATCTGGGCCTGCAAGTGTATGCTTAGTTCAGGAAGATAGATTCAAATGGTCACAATGTAATCATAAATGTTGTTAAGATGTCATGATGCAATCATAAATGTTGTTAAGATGTTATGATGTAATCATAAATGGTCATTATATAACTAGACTTAATGTCCCGGGCAAGGCCGGAGGTTTTCTCCTCTCCGCTCTTTCCTATCGATGACCGCACTGAGCGGAGAAAGTAATGTATGTAATTTTGTTTATAATCTAATAAAATATTCTGGCTTCGGCTTTTACTGATCAAAAAAAAAAAAAAAAATTCAATGTCTTTTAAAAAGTAAAGTTTTTAAAAGTATTTTTTAATTTTATTTTTTTTACAGTATAAAGTTTTATTTTAGAATCAAAAGTTTTAAAATTTAAATTTGTTATTGAATCTTTGAAAATAACATTTCTTGATTAATTTTTTTTAAAATTAAAATTTGGTTCAATTTTTAATTAAGGAGGTTTTTTTTCATCTTTTAATCAAAGGGGTTAAAAAAAAATTAATCATTATTTTGCTATCATGTCTACTTTAATTCTTGAAATTAAGTTAAATAGTAGTAATTATCATTCATGGAAAACACATATTTCTTTTAGTTTTTTGTTTCAAGCACATTTTGGATGTTGCTACTGATAAAACCTCTGAGCCTTCTTCAACTGCTCCTCAAGATGACCAAGACAAATGGAAGACTCAAAATGAGGAAGCTCTTGGTTTAATTGATATTTCGATGGTTCCTAAATTGTATGTTCTTATTGGAAATTGTACAAAAGCGTATGAAGCATGGGAAATTTTAAAAACAGCTTATGATAGTTCAAATGAATCCCAAAAAATTCACCTTCAAGATCAACTCAAAGATCTCAGGTATACGGATTTCAAAACTATGGATGAATTCTTATTAAAGTTTGATTCTATTAATGGTCAATTAACTAGTTTAAGAGTTAATCTAGCTGATATACGTTTAATTCAACTTATTCTTAAAAAATGTCTTCCTCATCAATTTCAGCAATTTATTACTAATATTCATGCTTAGCTTGCTATTCCTAGTTTAGCTACTCAATTAACTTATGATATTTTTTCATAATTTATTACGTCGAGGAAGCTAAATTAATTCAGTTTGGTACTCTTAAAAGTAGTGAACATGCTTTTATGTGTAAAAATCAAAACCATAATCATTTTAAATCCAATAATAATAATAATCATAATAATCATTATTTTAATAATATATTTATTCTAATAATAATTAAAAGAGTAATTATTCTAAGAGGCCCCATTGTGCGTATTGTGGTAAGTATGGTTATGTGACTAATAATTATTTTAAGAAGCAAAACGGTAAAAAGCCCATGAACCAAAATAATCAAAATAATCAACAACATAAACCTCATTATAAGAAAGGTAACAATAATGGTAATTCATCTCATCGTGCATTTACTTGTAGTTACAACGTTTCAAAGCCTCTTGAATGGATTATTTATTCTAGTGCATCTCAACATGTTACTTCTCATAAAGAAATTTTTTATTCTATGAATCCTGATACTTCAAATATTTATGTTCAATTTGCTAACAATTATACTTGTAAAGTAGAAGCTATTAGTGATGTCAATGTTCCTAATGGTAAATTACGTGATCTTCTTTATGTTCCTAATGGTAAATTACATGATGTTCTTTATGTTCCTAAATTAAAATCAAATTTACTTTCTATTGCTAAGCTTTTCCAAGATTATAAGATTGAATTCTATAAGGAATGTGTTATATCATTGATCCAAAGCATGGCCAAGTTATTGCTACTGCTAAAATGGACAATGATAACTTATTGAATTTTTATGAGTTTGCTTGTTCAAAGTATTATTTTCTTACTACCATTGATTTTAATGTTTGGCATGAAATACTTGGCCGCATAAATTCTAATAATTTTGCCTTGATGCAAAAAGAAAATATGGTAGATGGATTTCCTAGCATTGTTCCTTCTAAGATTGTATGCACGGGTTGCATGTGTTGGCATTTGCATGAAGATTTCATTAATGAAATATTATGTTGTCATTGATGTCAATTAACCAGTAATGATGTTGTTATAATATTGTTTTGTAACTGATAGGAAGAGCTAGTGAAGGGAACTGTAACTGGTAGGTGAATTTGTGGAGTGAACCGGTATTGCTAAGCGTTGGAGAATTGAACCGGTAAGCCCTACCTATTGATTTGATAAACCCTAACTGATTAAGTTTGGTGAATTGGTTATATTGGTTTATGATCTTATGATGAGCGGTAATGATTATGACACGTATGCATGTTGTATGAAGAGAGTTTCAAAGTGATTTTGGTGCATTGAGATAACGATTTTTGTCTAGGGAATGAGCAAGTATATTGCATGTAATGCAAAGCACGTGATGAGTTACTAAGTTCGATGAAGTGGTGATCAAGGAGCGGTCGAGGATTTGTTGAATGATGTGCAAAGATTATTATGTAATCCAACGGTCATACTTGAACCGACTTGTTTGTAATCTCTATGAGAGAATTAGGTTTTTGTTGTGTTACCAACCTAGTGATTTGTTTATAAGGTCGATGAGTTGTTTTGTTTAAGTGTTGAAAATTTTTCAGTTGAGTGTGTGGTTGTCAAACCGGATGACGTATTTGTAGTTTGTGTAAAGACATATAGGAGCATGAAAAGGATCTAAACAAGCAAGTGTAGTGTTATTCAAATGGATCAGCAAACCCCTATTATTTTCTAACAATTACAATAGTTGAAATCTCCTAACTGGGTAAGCTCTAACAAGCTTAGTGTTATTCAAAGCCTCTAACCAGGTGGTCCATTAGCTTGAATTTCAAATCCTCTACTAAGGTTACCCCTCATAGCGTATTTCTTCTAATAGGGAATTATAGTCAATCCCTTAACTGGGTGGTCCCTAATAGGATTTGTTCTTAATAGGATTTTTTGTAAAAGCTTTAACAGGCTTGGCTCCTAACAGGGCAAACTTCAGAAGAGTTTAGATAGTTAACTTGTGAGTCTCATCTTACCATGGTTTTTCCCATTTGGGTTTCCATGTCAAAAATATTGTGTCAAGTGGTGAATGTTTTTGTGGTTATGTTTTCTACGGTTGATTTGCTTAAGTACCTAATCCACTTTGATATGTCATGTTAACCGGTAGCAATCTGAAATGAGGTTTTACTTAAGTCGGTAAACTATTTGGATGTTTATGAAGTTTCAAGTTGTTTACTATTAATCTGTTGTAATAGTCAACCAGTTTATCCTGATAGTGATATTGCATTTATAGTTCAGTGGTTTAACTTGTCAGTTTATAGTTTACTTTGAGAGGTTGATTTTGAGATTGGTGAAAGATTATATCAGTTTTTCTATCTACTGATTCACACCCCCCCCCCCATCTTAGTAGTTGACCGGATCCTTGTTCTAACCCATCTATGAGGAAAAGTAGAGATGTCAGTCACAGTTATGAATCTAGATCCAGCAAAGAAGTTGATGATGAAGACAGTTTCGTTGAGCTTGAAGCATTGTTGGCCAAGTAGCTACCCAGAGGTACAGGTAAATACAGAGGTAACCTTTGAAATTTTTTGCATGCAACAACATTGGACATATTGTAGCTAACTGTCCTAATGGTGATAATGAGCACAAGCAAGAGAAATTCAAGAAGTACAAGGGAAAAGGAAAAAGATATTGTCTTATTGCAGTTGATGGTGGTATCACTGATGAGGAATCTGAGGGTGATGCTATTGAAGACATTGTGTTTGTAGCCATTAAAGAGGAGACATCTAATCAGAAGGCTTTAGTTTCTCGTATGGATAATACTAATGATTGGATCATTGATAGTGGTTGTTCACATCACATGACTGGTGACCAGAGAAAATTTCTTTCTTTGAAGGAATTTGATGGCGAAGTTGTGAGATTTGGTAATGACTCACCCTGCATGGTTAAAGGTAAGGGAACTATTTCTCTTAATGGAAAGAGTAGTGCAGATGATGTCTATTGGGTTGAAGGTTTAAAGCATAATATTTTGAGTGTTTCTCAACTCAATGACAGAGGATATCCATTGGAGTTTAAAAATGGTATGTGCAAAATCTACGGGAGAAAAGGTGAACTGATTGCAACCGACAAGCAAACTAAAGCTAACCTGTTTCACCTGAATCATAAGGTCAACAACTGTTTAATTGATAAAGTAGATGATAGTTGGCTTTGGTATAGGATATTTTGTCATAAAAAATTTGATAACATTGTTAAAGTGAGTAAGTCCAAGATAGTGAGAGGTTTCCCTCAGTTAGACAAACCAGTTAATGCTCTATGTAAGGAATGTCAGTTGGGAATGATGACATCCTCAACTTTTAAGAGAAAATCTTTTTTAGCAGAAGATCTATTAGATTTGGTTCATATAGACCTCTATGGACTAATAAGGACTAAAAGTATTCAAGGTGACAAATATTTTATGATCTTCACTAATGATTGCTCAAAAATGATGTGGGTCACATTCTTGAAGGATAAAATAGAATCATTTAGTAAGTTCAAGGCATTCAAGGCCTTAGCTAAAAAGGAGAGTGGTAAAACGATAAAGTGTCTAAGGACTGATCAAGGTGGTGAATTTACTTTTGAGGAATTCACTGGATATTGTGAAGAAAATGGTATCAAACAGCAGGTTTCTGCACCAAGGACACCACAATAGAATGGTATTGCAGAGAGGAACAACTGGTTAGTTGTTGAAACTGCTAGAATGATGTTGATACAAGGAGGTGTAGTGAAAAAATTTTGGAGAGAAGCTGTCAGCACAGTTGTCTACACTATGAACCAAATTTTGGTAAAAAGAGGTAAGGATAAGACTCCTTATGAATACTAGTATGGTAGATCACCTAATGGTAGTTATTTCAAGTTATTTGGCACAAAATGTTTTATTAAGAGAGGTGACTGTGTTAGTAATTTGACACTAAAAGTGATGAAGGCATATTTCTTGGTTATTCCACCAAGAGTAAGGCCTCAAATGTTATAACAACTGGACACAGAGAATCATTGAGATTGTTGATGTTTGAGTGGATGAGTATCCTAAATTCTCAGGGGAAACCAGTATGGAGAAAAAGGATGAAGATCCTTGCATTTTGTTTCTGGAACCAGAACCTATGAAACCTGAAACTGGGAAAGAGAATGATGTTGTATCAGTTCAACGAGAATAGGTAGATTCAGAAGAAGATGTTGATAACGAAGAAGAAGAACCTAAAGATAATGGTCATGTTATTTTGAGGTATGTGAGGCTCAATCACAATCCTGAACAGATTATTGGAGATAAGGATGTTGGAGTTTTAACCAGGAGAAGAATTAGAGAAAAATCTTGCATGATCTCCACTATTGATCCTAGAACTACTAAGGAAGCATTTGGAGATGATCATTGGGTCAAAGCTATGGAAGAAGAGCTTGATCAAATTGAGAAGAATAAAACATGGACCCTAGTACCCAGAATGATAAATAAAAATGTGATAGGTACTAAGAGGGTATTCAGGAACAAGTTGAATGAAGATGGTGTAGTAGTCTGAAACAAAGCTAGATTGGTTTGCAAAGGTTATGCACAAGAAGAAGGAGAAGATTATGGTGACACTTTTGCACCAGTTTCCAGACTGGAAGATGTCAGAGCTTTACTTGCATTTGTAGCACATAAGGGATTCAACATATATCAGATGGATGTGAAGTCGGCATTTTTAATGGATTACTGGAAGAATTATACATTGAGCAGCTAGATGGTTATGCTTTGACTGATGAGAAAGACATGGTATGAAAATTGCAAAAAGGCATTATATGGATTAAAGCAATCACTGAGAGCATGGTATGAAAGGCTTCATTCACACTTGATGAAGATAGGTTTTTCAGAGAACTAGTGAAGATAGAAACATATATCTCAAATCTGAAGGAGATAAGATACTAGTCAGTAAAGTGTTTGTGGATGATATCATATTTGGAGGAAATGATGACATGAGAAATGACTTTGCAAATGAAATGAAAAGTGAGTTTGAAATTTCTCTAGTGGGAGAGATAAAAAATTTCATAGGTTTGCAAATACAACAAATGAAGAGTGGTATTTTCATCACACGGTCTAAATATGTGAAAGAGGTATTAAAGACATTTGGTGTGAGTGACTGTAAACCAATTGGGACACCAATGGTTACAGGTTGTAAGTTGTCTAAGGAAGATGAAGCCAGATCTATTGATGAAAAGGAGTACAAGTCAAAGATTGGGAAATTGCACTATGTTGTTCACAGCAGACCGGATATAGCTCATGCAGTTGGTCTAGTTGCTATATTTTAGAAGAATCTTAAGGAAACATATTTGATAGAAAACAAGAGGATATTCAGATATTTGAAAGGCACTGTTGACTATGGATTATGGTATCCATATGAAGGAAACTTTGACTTGAAGATGTATATAGATACAGACTGAGTAGGTAATGTTGATGATAGGAAAAGCACAACCGGTGGAGCATTCTTTCTTGGAGGAAGACTTGTTTCATGGAGTAGCAAGAAGCAGAGTTGTATATCATAGTCTACTGCTGAAGCTGAGTATGTTTCAACTTATATGAATTGTACCCAAGCTATCTGGATGAGGCACATTTTGGAAGGTTTCAAGATGAAGTTTATAGAACCTATAAAGATCTTATGTGACAATACCAGTGCCATAATTATTTCCAAAAATCCTTTTTTGCATGCACGAACCAAGCATATTGAATTGAAGTATCATTTCTTGAGGCAAAAAGTACAGAGTAAAGATGTGATCTTGGAGCATGTTTCTACCAAGGAGCAGCTTGCAAATATCTTTACTAAGCCTCTGCCTAAGACTACTTTTGAGTATCTCAGAAGTCGGCTAGGGATTATACCCCTTCATGAGGTGAAATGAGCTAGTTGTAGAATTTTAAAACAAGATTGATGGAAAGTGGAGTTATTCCACAGGGGGGCATCAAGTTGCAGGTTGTTGATGTTGAACAATGAAAATTGGCATTGCATGTTTTACTTTCAATTTGGCATTGTTGTCAAAGGGGGAGAAGAATTGTATGATTGACAGAGATAAGATCTATAGCTAGAGACAAGGTGAAGACAAGGAGAGTACATGGTAAAATGTAAACCAGGATTCCTATTCACAATCACAACAATCAATGGTATTGATATTTGTATTGCCAGCAATGCCAAAGGGGGAGATTGATGGCATTTGCATGAAGATTGCATTAATGAAATGTTATGTTGTCATTGATGTCAATTAACCGGTAATGATGTTGTTATAATATTGTTTTGTAACAGGTAGGAAGAGCTAGTGAAGGGAACTATAATCGGTAGGTGGGTTTGTGGAGTGAACCAGTATTACTAAGTATTGAAGAGTTTAACCGGTAAACCCTACATATTGATTTGATAAACCCTAACCGATTAAGTTTGGTGAATTGGTTATATTGGTTTATGATCTGATGATGAGTATTAATGATTATGACACATATGCATGTTGTATGAAGAGAGTTTCAAAGTGATTTTGGTGCGTTGAGAATGGTTTTTGTCTAGCGAATGAGCAAGTATATTGCATGTAATGCAAAGCGCATGATGAGTTACTAAGTTTGATAAAGTGATGATCATGGAGCGATAGAGGCTTTCTTGAATGATGTGTGGAGATTATTATGTAATCCAACAGTCATACTTGAACTGACTTGTTTGTAATCTCTCTAAGAGAATTAGGATTTTGTTGTATTACCAACCTAGTGATTTGTTTATAAGGTCAATGAGTTGTTTTGTTTAAGTGTTGGCAAAGTGTCAGTTGAGTGTGTGTTTGCCAAACCGGATGATGTATTTGCAGTTTGTGTAAAGATAGATAGGAGCATGAAAAGGATCTGAACAAGCAAGTGTAGTGATATTCAAACAAATCAACAAACCCCTATTATTGTTTAACAATTATAGTAGTTGAAATCCCCTAACCAGGTAAGCTCTAACAAGCTTAGTGTTATTCAAATTCTCTAACCAGGTAGTCCATTAGCTTGGATTTCAAATCCTCTACCGAGGTTACCCCTCACAGCATATTGCTTCTAATAGGGCATTATTGTCAATCTCTTAACCGAGTGGTCCCTAACAGGATCTGTTCTTAACAAGACTTTTTGTTAAAGCTTTAATAGGATTGGCTCCTAACAAGACGAACTTCAGAAGAGTTCAGATAGTTAATTTGTGAGTCTCATCTCACCATGGTTTTTCCCATTTAGATTTTCACATCAAAAATATTGTGTCAATTGGTGAATGTTTTTGTGGTTATGTTTCCTATGGTTGATTTTCTTAACTACTTAATCCACTTTGATATGTCATGTTAACCGATAGAAATATAAAATGAGTTTTTACTTATATCAGTAAAGTATTTGGATATTTGTTAAGTTTCAATTTGTTTACTGTTAATCTATTGTAACAGTCAACCGGTTTATCCTGACAGTGATATTGCATTTATAGTTCAGTGGTTCAACTTGTCAGTTTATAGTTTACTTTGAGAGGTTGATTTTGAGATTGTTGAAAGTTTATATCAGTTTTTCTATCTACTAATTCACCCCCCCCCCCCCTCCTCTCAATAGTTGACCAAATCCTTGTTCTTTCATCATACTATCAACATGAGTGGTAAGATGCATAGGGAACCCTTTCCTCATGGTCAGTCATGGAGGGTAAATCATAAATTGCACCTCATTCATAGTGACCTTTTGGGACACATGGAGAATACCTCCATCCGAGGATCAAGGTATGAACTTACATTTGTTGATGATTTTTCTAGGAGAACTTGGATCTATTTCCTTCATAGAAAGGATCAAGTTCTTGATGTTTTTACTTAATTTCATATGTTTGTTGAAAGGCAATCTACTTTTAAGATTAAAATCCTTAGAACTGGTAATGGTAAGGAATATGTTAATAATGCATTTAATGGTTATTTGAAATCTTTTGGTATTAAAAATGAGCTTACTATTCCCTACACACCTCAACAAAATAGTGTAGTGGAAAGGAAGCATAGAACTATTGTTGAAATGGTGAGATGTTCATTGCACTCTAAGAATATGGATTATAAATTTTGGCTGAAGTTATGGCTTGTGCTACTTATCTTCTTAATAGAAAACCTACCAAATCCTTAAAGGATCTATCACTCCTGAAGAAGCTTGGTTTGGTAGAAAGCCAAATTTAAAGCATGTAAGGATTTTTGGTTTCATTGCTTATGTTCATAAACCTAAACAAAAGAGGCACAAATTATATTCTAAATCTTCTCCTCATATATTTTTTGATTATGATCAACATTCTCAAGCATATAGAGTTTACAATCCTATCACTAACAATGTTAAAGTTGATAGAGATGTTTCTATTCCTGAAAAATGGTATTCATGATTGTTCTAATGTGCAGGATAATGAATTTGTTGAAAGTAAGGTTGTGGTTGTGGAGGACACACCTCCTTCTCTAAACCCTACTCCTTCTCTCAACCCTACTCCTAATGCATCTATTTCAAAAAGTGATAGTGATGATGATCATGATAATTATACTCCTAATGATTCTTCTTCTAGTGATAATTCTATTACTTCTAAAAGGAATCTTAAATGGTTTAAGACTTTAATTCAAGAAAGTGATGATTATTTAGCTAGAATGGATAAACTTAAGGCTAGAAGAATAAATTATTGTAATTATGCTTTGATGTCTACTATTATGAATTTAAATGATTCTAATTCTTTTGAGAAAGCTAAAAATCAACCTTATTGGCAAAAAGTTATGCAAGAGGGCAAGTGCAAGGTGATGAGTCACAAATTTGTGGAAGTCTGTGCACTGGAAAACACACTCCTAAAAACAAGGGCCCGTTTTCAAAAAATGAGGGCCCATTTTTGCTTCGGTCTCCCGAGCTGAAAGGTAACGGGGGCCTAAAGCTAAAATAAATGGGCCCCCGTATTGTTACAAAACGGGGCCCCTCTCTTAAACAAAACGGGGGGGCATTTTTAAAAAATAGGCCCCCGTTTGCAAATCGTATTTTACCCTTTTTTTGGGGCAATTTTTTTCATTTTCACCCTGACAGTGAAGTGAGAACAGGAGATCAAAAATGAGCCCCCATGCTGTGGATTCCATTTCAAGCCTCCACCACTATCCCAGGTACACATTCAAACATCTATTTTCACATTTCGTAATTTTCTTGTATATTTTTCCTATTTTTGTGTATTATTTAGATTTTTTTGGTATTATTTTAGTTTTTTTTTAGAGTAGCCTATAAATAAATTTGTTTTTACATTTGTAAATTCTTGATTTTGATCTGAAATATTCTTCAACAGTTAACCCTAAACCCTAATCAACAAATTTACAAATCAAAACCGAACCTAGATAGTTAACAAAACAAAATATCAAATTAGACATCTCAGAAACATCAAAACAAAAATGAAATCGAAACAAAACCAAAACTAAATGGAAATCAAAACAAAAACCGAAATAAAATCAAAACAAAAAAATTTAACCACTTCTAGCAAGCCACCATTCCGATTCCTTAAATTGAACATATGTACCAAAATTGTTCTTAATCCTCATTGGGAAATACAAATGTTACCACTATTAGTATAACCTTAAAAGTAATTAACATTACTCTTCAAATTTTAGATATCAAAGTTTAGGCTTAGGTTTATGCCATGTCATGGCATAAAGGTCCTATTATGGTCCTATTATGTCATGTGATGGTATAAAAGGACCAATTATGGACACATTATGCCATGATGGCATAATATGTCCTATTATGCCATGACATTGCATAATGGGTCCATAGTTGGTCCTATTATATCATGTCATGGCATAATAGGACCTATTATGCCAAGATGGTATAATAGGTCCTATTATGCCATGACATTGAATAATAGTCAACCTATTATGCCATCATGGCATAACAGGTCCATAATAGGACCTATTAAGCCACAACATGACATGATTTTCTCGAATTACCAACTTCGTCATCTAATTCATCTCTAACACTGAAACTATGCTAATTTGACATGTTTACTTAGAATAGTAGGACCAATTATGGACCTATTATGCCATGACATTGCATAATAGGTCCATAGTTGGTCCTATTATATCATGTCATGGCATAATAGGACCTATTATGTCATCATGGAATAATAGGTCCTATTATGCCATGATGACATAATAGGTCCTATTATGCCATGACATGATATAATACGACCAACTATGGACCTATTATGCAATGTCATGGCATAATTGGTCCTACTATTCTAAGTAAACATGTCAAATTAGTATAGTTTCAGTGTTAGAGATGAATTATGGCATAATAGGTCCTATTATGCCATGACATTGCATAATAGTCCACCTATTATGCCATCATGGCATAACAGGTCCATAATAGGACCTATTAAGCCACAACATGACATGATTTTCTCGAATTGCCAACTTCATCATCTAATTCATCTCCAACATTGATACTATGCTAATTCGACATGTTTAATTAGCATAATAGGTCCTATTACGCCATGACATGATATAATAGGACCAACTATGGACCTATTATGCCATGACATTGCATAATAGGTCCATAGTTGGTCCTATTATATCATGTCATGGCGTAATAGGACCTATTATGCCATCATGGCATAATAGGTCCTATTATGCCATGGCATTGCATAATAGTCCACCTATTATGCCATCATGGCATAACAGGTCCATAATGATATCATTGCATAATAGTCCACCTATTATATCATGTCATTGCATAATAGAACCTATTATGCCATGACAACATAATAAGTCCTATTATGCCATGACATTGCATAATAGGTCCATAGTTCCAGTGTCCTATATTTTTTGGCTAGCATTTTTAAAAACTTATAAATATCCTATGTATGATTTAATATATCCACACCTAAAGGATTTTTTCTTGCATAAAAATTTAAAAAGAGAGAAAAGTAAACATAATTTTTTATTCATGGGTGAAAACCATTCTTATGACACCTTGGACAAGTACCATGATGAAGACCAAATTCTTGCATCATGTATAATCTATTTTTCAAAAGTACCCTACACTTATGAGTATACCATAATCCATTCAAATTCTCTTTATTCTCAACCATCCTTCTCATCACCCATATCATGTATCTCACATTCCTAGTTTTTTACCTTGATTCGAGTGTTTTAATCATTTTGATACATGTTTTAGGAAAATTCTAATATATAAAATCCTATTTACAGAGAACTCTTACAAAAAAATCTAGAAGATGAGTAACATATATCCACATCTCTACCAAAGTAGGGAGTATGAGTTGAACATGTGATGCCTATCTAGGTAGATATCTACCCAAGTAATATTATCCTATCCTAGGTGCAAATATGCAATACAATAGCTAGCTAAATGCAAGAAATAATGATGCACCAACAAAATGAATGTACACATTGAGGTGACACATAACATAAAAGAGATATCACTAGATATCACATAATTTAATCCGTTATGTTTATTTCATATTATATTACCCCACTTGTAGGGCATGTTTAATATTTTCTCACTTGATTTCCTTTTTTAATCTTACTTTTACTTCATATGTTTTATCTCCTATTGTTACATTATCTAATTTTTATTAATAACTACTAATTTCCCATAATGATTTATGTCTTATACTTTAATATTTGTTCTATCTTATGATCTTCAAGACTATTTGCTTCACATATGTTCATATAGTGTTTTTTTAATCTTATTAAAGCATTATCTTATGTTTATATATTGGTTAATCTATCTTCTTAAAGTATTATCTACAATCCTTTATTGTCATACCTATTATTTTAGAGAATATAATATATTATCACTATTTGATCACGCATTTCTGCATCTTAGTATCATATGATTGTGCCTCACATGATGATCTTGTATTGCTATTAAATCTTGCATGATCTTATGATCATATATTGGTTTATAGAGCGTAATGATCTTACATTTCAATATCTTATTTTAAGCACTTCTCATCAATCCTTATATATTCTTACACTAAGGAGGATCGTCTTATTTCCCACTTCTTTATTGATCTTATGTATGAAATATTTTATATTGATTTTAATAGTTGATGCATTTTACAAGAAATGAATGCATTAAATTGAATATATAATAGATTTATGAAGTTTCATTGATAGTTTTTATTAAGTTTTGTGTGCAAGTTTTATATTTAAAGATTCAATAGTATGTACATGTATATTTTTTTAAGTTCAATAGTATATTATATTTCATGTGTATCTCATTCAATAACATAGAAATGTTACTATTTATAAATATTTTTTTAAAAACTAAAATAGATTCTTCTTTGACATAGACTTGTATATAATTCATGTATATCTTTATATATGCAGGAGCTCTTTGTTATCATGGATGTCTTTGACATAGATGAACTATTAGGTGGAAATCCCCCACTACAACCCCCTCCTCCTCCTCCTCCTCCTCCTCCACCACCACCACCACCACCACCTCCACCTCCACCTTCACCCCCTAGATTGGATGAAATTTATTTAAGAGAATGAATTAATGAAAACCTATAAGTGATTGAACAAAATATTACTGCTATCCAAAATGAGCCAATCAAGCCACCCCATCTACTAGAGTTTGCAAAGCCAATGCAAACTATTGTTGAGTCAATTAGATCTTTCGATTCTCAATTAGATCAATTTCATAGACGATTACAAGAGTTGTCTAATTTTTATGCCGATGGTTTAACTTATAGGCAAATCACTCATCTCAAAATAACCAAAGCTCATTTATGTCCATATTTTACTAAACCAAAAACAAGAGAACCAATGCAACCTAAGCAGAAAATAATTTCAATTAGGTGTTGTGTGCATCTAGAAATGGCTAGACACTTTTGGGATAGATGGTGGATGGTTTTTTATTATCCACCACATTGTAATTATGAGGTCCCTTTTTATTTTTTGAAGAAATTATAATGTGAGTTTGTAATGCACCAAAAACCAAATTATTTTGATATTAAGTCATTCTAGGGTGTTGGTCGTGGAATGCCACAACATAGATTAGGGGCATGGAGTAATAATCCCCTACCAGATCCACCCATAATTCCACTTGTTGCTCCATTGATTCTTGCAGATGTGCAGAATACATCATTCATTTCGACATTAGATGCTTTGACTTCCCTCACAGGTAACCTGAGTGAGCAAGCTGCTCACATGGCATCCGCTCCTCGATGGATGCCACATATGTGTTCGAGTTGTCATGAGACGTGTGTAGGTTCTACTACTGATCTAGGATCTGCTTCAATTCTAGCTGAGCATGATGCAGTAGATGATAGTATGATGACATCATATATGGATTTTCTTTGCTCTGATGATCATCTTGACCAAGTATAAATATATATACATGTACATGTCAATCTTTAAATACTTCATTAAATATAGGTATAAATTAAGTGCATGTCTTTTTTATATACAATCTAATACTTGATTAAATAAATTTGGTTTATGTAGATAAGGACTACACCTAATATTAGAGTCAATATTGCATCTACTGGAACACAACTCGGCACACCTTATGGGGTATAGTATAAATTTCTATCTAGACATTGTACTATCTTTTTAAGTTAATATGTTATCATTGTATACTATATAAATTTTCATGTTGATACATTGAATGCTTCTTTCTGCAAGATTCAGGTCATGAGGGACCCTCTACATCACATCGAGAAGAGGGTGTGACTACTGTGACACCATCTATGGTATGTATCTTAGAATTCATAAATTAAATATGAACTCTTACAACATTGTAACTTAACTTGAAATTATTTAGTACACATATATATGCTCACTAAATATGATTTCATTAAATGCATGTTTGCAGGTGGACACTACTATTAGGATAGGTTGTCCTCATAATTTTTATCAGAACCAATTTGAACGCACATCGATGTCCTTTGAGGTATTAATATGTAATACTTAATTTGATCTTATTTTGACTCTTAATTTAAGATTTAATTGGACACTTTGAATTTGACCTTGTACAGGAGTTAGCTAGCACTACATTTGGTGTTGATACTGCACAAGATACTGCTAGAGGATCTGATGAGCATATGGTAAGTTTGTAACTTAATTTATGAATTCCAACTATATTTGATAAATGATTCTTTTAATATTTAATTTCAATTATTTTAATATTATTTTTTCCTTGTACAGCATGAGACGAGTGGATCTAGACCACGTCCCGGGGAGAAGAGACCATGAGATGTTATTGATGATAGCACTTAGATTTTACTGTTTAT
This sequence comes from Cryptomeria japonica, assembly GCF_030272615.1. Classification (NCBI taxonomy): domain Eukaryota; kingdom Viridiplantae; phylum Streptophyta; class Pinopsida; order Cupressales; family Cupressaceae; genus Cryptomeria; species Cryptomeria japonica. The sequence continues at coordinate 46,180,641 of NC_081406.1, read as the reverse complement.
TTGGCTCTGATATGATGTACATGTACTTTTTATATGATATGTACTTTTTTATGGACTTTACACATTTTTTTACACGTGCACATACTTTATATATATGGATAGTTGTATAATAGGATTAGATCATATATATTTTGTGCATACTTTATATATTTTGTGCACATTAGATATTATGTGGAGTTCATCATACATTACCATCCAGATTTATATATGGATTAGATAGTATATGGATTATGTGGACTTGAAATTTTATTTATGGAAGTTGTGCTTAAATAACTTTATATGGATTATGTGGACTTGTAATTTTATTTTTGGGATTTTATTTAAATAGTTCTTGTGATTAGATAAACTAAAGGTGTACATCATGAACTAAGTATCAAAACATATCTTATAATTATAACATATTCTAAATTAAAAAGTATTAATCATCATAGATAAGCAAAATATAAAATTACCATTACAATAATAATGATGATAAGAGAAAAGTATCAAAACAAATATATTGAATAGAACTTGATTAAAACATAATTATCTCATTCATAAACTTGACCAATAGCCTCTCATTTATGTATATTACACAATATGTAATCAAGAAGACCTATCTAAAATAAAATAAACAGTCTATTTAAATTATAATAATAAGGATTTATATCTCTCAAAATACAACATAAAGTATGCACAAACAATAGTAGTCATTGAGGCCAAGTCTACTCTGAGAGACCTGGAAAAAAAATACATATGTATGATTAGTTTTTATAATACAGATGCATTGAATTTAAAATACAACATAAAGTATGCACAAACAATAGTAGTCATTGAGGCCAAGTCTACTCTGAGAGACCTGGAAAAAAAAATACATATGATTAGGTTTTATAATGAGGATGCATTGAATTTAAAATACAACATAAAGCATACATCATGACTCTTCAAAGGGATTTGCCTTAAGGGTACAAAAATTTAACTTACTTGTAATTATTCAAAATGAAACATAAAGTATGCACAAATAGCTTTGTTTTCATTGATGCCTTCAACTTGTGGTAGACCTGAAACAAAATTACTAGATTAGATTTTATAATTATGATGCATGATTTAAAATGCTATATAAAATATGCATCATGACTTTTAAAAGGGAGGTGGATTAAGGGTTCAAATTATAACTTACTTGATATTCATTCTATTATACCATCTGCATCCTCTCTCTTTTTCAAAGCATCTATAATTGTCTCGTGCTCTTCCATAGAGAGAGTCCATAATTGTTTATTAGCAGGCTTGCCACGATATCTATCCAATTGTATATTAGTTGCCACTACCAAATGCGATTAATGTATATTCTTCTTCTCTAATTCATAATCTTCAAATGCAGGAAATCCATTCTTTCTTGTTAGATATTTGTGTAGCCAAGTGCCAACAACAACCACAGATCTTGTTGGATAGTCATAACGATCATCATCTACTCGAGGTGTGGTTAGCTTATGTTTTGGCACTACACATCGAGCCAACCAATACTTTGTCCCCTCTTCATTGTCCTTTGTTGCAACAATAGCATATACATGTCCTGTGCACAAAACAATTTTATTTTAATATTTAATGAGAAATAAAAAACAAAAATATACACTATAAGATTTCATAAATATGTACTATCTAATAAATCAAAACAATTTTACCTTGTTGTATAAGATCTGAAATGTGATCATAGTCATTTGATGCAAACATCTGATCCATATCTTCATCAGTTCTTTCATGTGGATCATTTGCATCTATGGGTTTCAATGATCTTTGTTGCCATTCTTCAACCCATTCTTTATTCACAAAATTCCCAATCTCCGGAAACACAAAACTGACAAAAGCAAGCAAGCTGCCTTGCGAATATAGTCCATGTGTTTGAATTAGAACTCTTAAACGAATTCCATTTAGTTGATCCAATGATGGTATTACAATCATGCTGAATAGGAATACTTTCTTCCTCTATCAACTAGAAGAAACGTCAAATTGCAGAGTTTTCAGTTGACCCTTTTGACAACTTTGAATTGCACCAATCTACAACTGCACGAGCATCTCTAAATTTCACTACATCCTCAAATTTCAATTATTCTCTAGCAAGAGCTCCTTTTACAAAGGCACCAGCTCCATCATGTTCCCCCTTACCATGTCCTGCTTCAAAAAAACTCCATAAATGTTGGACATTGGTTATCTTGTGAGCTTTGCATAGCCAATAAAACATTCTTGCATTTTTTAATTGTTCAGTGCAGTTATCTAACCATATCATATGTTGTTCATGTCAATTTCTCTTTCCTCAAGATTATCATGAAATACCTCGAAGCAATGTTGAACAAACTCTAAAGAGTGTAATCGATTATCACTAACATAGAAATGATACTCCCTCAAAAACAATTGTTATCTTTTGTACTGTCATGGTCATGTCTATATATAATGTGCACAAATATGGCCAATTGCAGTGAGTTATAGTATTGTGATTGAGTTTCCTCTTGTGGTTTAAGAGTATAATTTTTTGCAAAATCCACAACTGATACTATTGTTCCAACTCGAAATGTGTTCTTGCATATGTGAAATTGTCCATCAAGCCATCAGGCATGTTGGGAATGTTTCACATATTTTGGAACAATATGACTTTTGTTGTGCTATTGTGAAGTGTACATGTACCTGCAAACACAAAACACTCAATAGATCATTACAAGCATGGTTAATGAATTTGAATCAAAGGAAGACAAAACCATAACTAAGCGATATATCGCCTTCTAGTAAATGTGAGTATGAATTTTGCTCTCAGATCTTGTTATGCAAATTCCAGTGAATTGACTACACTTAGATGGAGGATTTGACTGATGAAGATGCATGATCTAGCATTGATAGCATGATTAAGCTACATGATTTTATGATTATTCTAGAAAATAGGCTAGAATGAAGATGCAATTAAGCTAAAATTGAACATGATAACATTGCTAAGATGATAAACTAGAAGCTATATGCCTATAGTAACAATGCTTGAATGCAAATAAGATGAATAAATCAGGATGCAAAAATGATATCAAATTGGGACCCTTTATTCTCCAAAATGGGGTCTATTTATAGGATTTCCCAAGGCTAGGGGTGAGGTGGCAGGAATCAACGGTCAAGATTGATTTGAAGATATCAATGGTTAAATTGGAGGAGGTTAGCAAAGGGGTTGGACTAAAGGGAACATCTATCATCTCTATGGTGACAAGTGTCAAGAGGCTTCTAGAAGAGGTAGGATGAAAGGGAACACTTAGTGACAAGTGTCACAAAGCTTCTAGAAGAGGTTGGATGAAAGGGAACATGTGGGTAGGTAGAATGGGTTAGGTTTAGGAATGGTTAGGTTAGGTGGTTAAAAGTTAGGAGAATTTGAATTTAGAAATTCAATTAATAAGAAAAGGATAATTAATTTCAACAACTCATAATTGATTTGTTTTAATTAATCAAAGATTAGAAGAAATGATTTTGATGGAGAAGAATTAATTAATTTGAATTAATTAATCAAAGAGGATTATTGAGATGAGCCTATTAAATAAATATTTAGATTTATTAATAAGTAGACAAATGTGTAGGATTTAATCAAATTGTTGATGAATTCAATTAAATTGGGGAGGAGGATTAATTAAATAATTGCTTATTCAATTAATTATCTTCAGACCATTTTTAGGTGTATACATTTTTCCCCTCTTTGAAGCAAGGTGTGATGATGCGTTGATTCAAAGAATAATTTCCTTTTGATGATGATATTGATTTGATAGGATGACCTAGCTCTTGATTGCTAAATTCTGGTACGATGATGCCCCCTTGGGAGATCAATTGAGATAATTGATCTTTGGAGTTTGTGTGAAATTGATATCCTGATAGATTTGATTTGATTTCTACAACTGTGGTTTGATGAAAATGTGAGTTCTTCTATTAGCTTGATTACTTAGATTGATAAGATTGATAAATCTTGATTGATTAAATTGATAAGATCAAAATTCAGTCTGGTTTCAGGAAGGATACATGATGTATAAGACAAAGATGATCAGAGCATCTGGTTTCAGGAAGGATTCATCCTGTACAAGACATGATCAGAACGTCTGGTTTTAGGAAGGATACATCCTGTGTAAGACATGAATCAGAATCAGATCGTCTAGTTTCAGGAAGGATACATCTTGTATAAGACAAAGATGATAAAAGTGTCTGGTTTCAGGAAGGATTCATCCTGTATAAGACATGATCAAAACGTTTAGTTTCAGGAAGGATACATCCTATATAAGATGTGATAGAATCGATTAGGTTTGATTGATTGATTTGATTTGATAAGGTTGATTATATAAAGAACTAATAGTTTGTTGATATCAAGTTGTAGAAATTTTTGGATATATTGATTGTTGACTCTGTTGAGAGAGATATAGCATAAGATTTTTGTTGGGTTGACAATATCTGAAGATATATGAGTCATCATTCTGATTACATGTTTAGTTGTGATGATACTTTGATGATTCCTATGATAGATTTAACCTTGGATAAAATGAGCTTGTGGGATCCCCTGCAAGAATGAAATGTAAGCTAAATGTAAATGCAAATGCAATGAAATGCAAACTATGACCGGACCAGTCACTGGATTATTTTGCATTTTTTGTCATCATTGAGCTTTTGAAATGTGGGAAGTGAGTGAAAATGTCGATGGTATAATTAAACCATGATGATCTGAGCATTACTTTCCTAGATTTTGATATAGCAAGTTAACACAAGCACCGAGGTATAATTAAACCAAGATGACCTGAGTGTTGCTTGCATAAAACAAGCAGTATTAAACATTTCAATACGCAAATTGGAAATGTCTTAAATGATACTCCGATGATAATGTCTTGAGACAAATTTGCACATATTAATGATTAATTTTCAGATAGCAGACAAGAAACATATCATGTTCCTTCCTTGTTCCTAGATAGTCAATGACATCCTGGAGCCACTCAGAAATCATGATAGCAAAAAGCAATATAGAAAAGTTGAACAATCATGGTACAATCATTATCCAAAAAGATATTATCCATTGAAAAGTGGGTTATTTGCTTAGATTGACTTCATGATAGCTTGATAATTGATAGTTTGATCTCATGTTCAACGTTGGATGTGTCTCAGTTTTTGCTTGATAAGAGTTGTCTAACTGTTGTTCTACCTATTTGATTTAGCTCCAAATGATCAAGAGTTTCTCCCAGCTAGGTGTAGGATTTTGCCCCAAGCCTAGAAACAAAGTTGTTATGATATATCCAATGATCGAAACTATGGCAAGAATCCACTTGGGATGTTTGCGTATGTACAAAGACTTGTTTATGATCAGCACTGATGGAATGAATGGATGCAAGTGGAAAAATGCATGAACTAATAGATGGAAGAGCTAGCGGACAGATAGCGCCTGTTTGCCAAGTTTTCACTAGCTGTGTTTTTAATGCCCTTTTTTCATGTTTGATTTTTTTGGATTTTCTTCTTTTTCACTGTTTTTTTTTTTTTTTGATTTTTCACTGATTTTTATTTTTTCTGATTTTTCAGACATAAAACTTTTTCAGATGCATGCTATTGATAGGTTCCTCAAGCTGATCTTCATCCTGTGTTGATAGTTGATATGCTCCTGACCCAAATACTATTGTGACCACAAATGGACCTAACCAGTTTGGTTTAAACTTTCCTTTCTTTTCTCGATCTGCTTAGTTGCGTGGATTTTCCTGTAGCACTAGTTCTCCAACTTGAAAGACTCGTGGTTTAACCTTATGATTATATCTCCAGCACATTCTTTGCTGATATACCTTTAAATGATCAAAGGCATTTTGTCTTCATTTGTGGATCAGTTCTAACTCTTGCAGTCTAGATATTCTTTGTTCTTCATCTGGGATAAGTCCTTTTAGTGATACACGTAGAGAGGGTATCTCTACTTCGATTGGCAATATGGCTTCTGATCCATATACAAGAAAGAAAGGTGTGGCACATGTTGGTGTGTGGATACTGGTGCAGTAGGCCCAAAGAGTAGGGTTCACTTGAATATGCCAATCTTTCCCAACATCATTCACTGTCTTTTTTAGGATTTTCAGAATAGTTTTGTTAGATGCTTCTGCCTGCCCATTTCCTTGTGGATAATATGGTGTGGAGAATTTGTGTTGGATTTTGAACTTCTCACATACCTCTTGTACATCTTTATTTTTAAATGGTCACCCATTATTAGTGATAATCGTCATTGGTATTCTATAGCGACAGATGATGTAATTCAAGATAAATGCAGAAATTTGTTGTCCTATGATATTGATGAGAGGTTCAGCCTCAATCCATTTTGTGAAATATTCTGTAGCTAGAAGGATGAATTTGTGACCATTTGATGAGGAAGGATGTATCTTTCCTACTAGATCAAGACCCCATTGACAAAAAGGACAAGATGTTGCTAAAGCATGAAGTTCTTGTGTTGGTGCATGAATCAAATTCCCATGGATTTGACATTGTTTGCATGTTCTAGCTATCTAAAAAGAATCATGTTCCATAGTCAGCCAATAATAGCCCAAGCGTATGAGTTTTTTTGAAAGTGTAAGACCACTTGAATGAGTACCACAAATGTCATTATGGACTTCATGTAAGGCCTTCGTAGATTCTTCTTGTTCAAGACATCTTAAGAGAGTACCATCTAGACCTCGTTTAAACAAGGCATCCGCGACGAGAGTAGAATGGGAGGATTGGCGAATAAAGTTTATCTTTTGGTTCTTTGATAAGTCGTGAGGTGGAGTGTTGTCTTTCAGGTATGTGTAAGTTTGGCCATAACGGGAGGAAACATGCCCAACAAGTTGACAAATAGTTTGGGAATCAAGACAATTATGAGCAGGGTAAAACAATTCTTCCACCAGGAATTCATAACACTGTTGATTTTCTTGTGTTTGAAGGAGAGAAGCAAGTGTAGCCATGGCATCTGCTGCTTTGTTTTCATTTCTTGGAATCTGCTCAAAATTTATTTCTACAAAGTATTTCTTGATATCATCAACCATCTTTTTATAAAGCATTAATTTTTCATCCTTTGTTTGATAATCATCATTAATTTGATTGATGACGAGCTGGGAGTCTCCAAAGACTTGAAGTTGTGTAATGTCCCATTCTATATCCATTTTGATGCCCGTTAGAAAAGCTTCATATTCTGTGGTGTTGTTGGTGCATGGAAATCTTAATTTGTATGCTTTTGGGATTATATTACCTTGTGGTGTGATGAATAGAATACCTACTCCTGATTCATGTTGTGTTCCATTATTGATGCTTGCTCCCAGACTAATATTCGGGTGATGTATTGTAAGATTGGATCGAACCCTGGAATGTTTGTATATGACCAGGTAAAATTGATTTTCCACTTTTTGAAGGGTTCCAAATATTGTTGCCTTGCTAGTTTTGATAGAGAGATTGTTGGATGTAGATCAGTTGTATCAATGATAACTGCCTCTGCTAGTTCTATCAGGATAGATAACTTCTCTTGATAAACTTCAGGTAAGGTGTCAAATCTCCCATCTTCTGGCGCCTCGAGGAGGTTTTCACCATTAGATGCGTCCTTTATTTTTACTTTTTTGTAGTCTAGTGTTGCCACTAAATGTTTTTCAACATTAGACCTGATATTGTTTTCCTGATTTTTATTTTTGTGACTAGGAGATTCGGCACCCCCATGAATCAAAGATACGTTAGTAGAATCCTTGGTGGAATTTGTTGTGGGTTTGATTTCATTGAGATATAAGGATATGACATTGTCATTAGGAAAGGTATCAATGCCAGTATGTCCTTCATTTTCCCAGTCCATAGGTTCAGGAGGGATTAAGGATAAAGAATCCTCATGTTGAATAGTTTCAAAGATATTAGGGGTCATGATAGAGATATCAGAGCTTTCAATATGTATTTCCATGTCTAGAACAATACTCTCGTCAGAATGACCTCACATGAGAAACTCTTGATCATCCTCGGTTAAGTCCATGTCAGCCAAATGTGATTCCGATTCAAGTAGGCTAGTTCCTAATGTTTGTCCTGCATACATGTGAACTACATCGACTTCTACATCTTCTTCTTCCCTTTCAATTTCAAGTTGCTCTTGTCTATTTTTCCATGATAGCGAATATTCTTTGGTCCCTCAGTCTCTTAGCTGCATTTTTTTCCATGTTTGACAAAATTGATGCAAATGATTGTTCCTTGGATTGCATGCTTGAAGATGCTGCTTCCCTATTATGTGAAACAATGACCTCTTGAGCTGATTTCAGATTATTACAACACTGCAATGGATTTAAGTTTGCGGATATTGTGATTTCCTGTCCATTGTATGGAAATTTTAAGCACTGATGACATGTTGATGTAATAGCTTGTATGTCTCGAATCCATGGTCTCCCCAAGAGTATATTGTATGGTAGGTCCATGTCTAGAACTTGGCATGTTGTGTCCTTCTACAAAGGTCCCACTCTGAGGGGTAATGTCACCATTCCTTTAGATGAATGCTCTTTTTCATTATGTGCTTTGATTTTTATCTTTTTCTGGGGATCAACTGCATCTTTTGAATAGCCTAGAGCACGGACAAGATTCATAGCGCAAATGTTCAAGCCAGCTCCCCCATCTATTAGGACTCATTTAACAAGTGTTCTATGAATGAGGACTTCAATTTGGAAGAGAGCATTATGGGGATTTTGCAAGCAATCAATGCTTGGATATGAAGGAGATGAACTTTGAATAGGATCCTCTAAAATAGGTTTGATGGCAATCATGGATATCCTTTGGGGAACTTCTTCTTTGGATGTATTGCTTGGCAATGATGCTATGGAAGATTCTTGCAAGATTTCAGGAGGTGTAGGAATAGATTCCTTCAAGGACTGTCAATTTGTTTATAGGGGATGAGCCATTGCTAGACATAGGTGCACGATTTTGATCTTCTTTACCCAAGTCCTTTAGGGATCTTTTTAAGAGTCACATAAAAGAGCCACCTTTCTTTTGAGATGTATTTGAATCCTTGTGAGGTTTTAATATAGTTGGATTTTGATTTTGAACTTGTTTGATTGCTCTGATATGTTGGCTTGTTACTTGTATTTTTCTTTTGTATTCCATGTTGATATGATCTTCAGCTATTTCAAAAGTTTATGTTTTCGTTTCAGGGGTTTGATTGTCTAAAAGTTGTTTTGATAAGTGATCAACAGTCAATGTCAAGGCAATAGAGTGATATGACACTAAAAGAGGATTCAAGTTTTTCGACCTTCAATTTAGGAGTGCAATGATGATGATTTGATAAGAACCAAGTCCAGTGGGAATGATATATCCTATGATGTGGGACGAGATTATCCTGACCAAATGTTTCAGTTTCATGATTGAGGATGATTGATCCTAATGAGAAACTATGTTTGAGTGATCAATTTACCAAAGAGGGTGATAATGCACTTTAAGATGTTTAGATTTTGAACTTGTTGAGGGTGAGCACTTGAAAATATTGAGGTGTATATATTCTAGAGTCTAATTTTGACGGATGATAACTTGACCAAGTAAACCAAAAAGACAATTTAAGCACACAACAACAAATAATAGGTGTTTATGAATACTATAAATTGATCAAGCAGAATGGCAGACCTGAAAAAGTCATGCAAAGTGGCATCTTTGGACTGATGAAAATAGAGACTTGTACCACAATACTTCATGAACCATATGACAAAAGATACAAGATCAGATGACAAATCAGAAATTTCCTTTGAAAAAGAAGAGACTCGTACGACAAAAATTTATGAACCACACAACAAAACAGATTCCTCATACGATAGAGAACCTGACTCGTACGACACAGAATAGGACAGTAAAAAAATGTGTTTGTTTTGCCAAATTTGGATTTGTGAATTTTGGTGTTTTGCTTATATTTTCCAGTTTTAGATGTCTAATTTTTCAATTTGGGGATGAATACATAGCAAACACATGATGTGATAAGTGACTCCAATCAAGCTAAACCCTAAGGAAGTTGGCTGAGAATGAAAACCTTTGCTTGCTGACTTAGGTACACACCCAATAGCTAATCATAATATGGCCATTGAGTCTCACACAATGGATTCTCAACACCATATTATCTGACTCCAAATGCTAATGGGGGCATGATATGGCAATTGTCTTGGGAGAGTTACTATCTCTCTTGCACAAATATTATCACCCTTTTGGAGGTGAATCAGGTAGCTTCTAATTTAACAAGAACTAGTAAGGGATTCATTCAGCGTGTCGAGGTATAAACTCAATTAAGAGGTCTCCCAGCCTTGAAAACCAAGGTTTGATATACCTGAAGGTATAGAGGAGAGCTATTCCTGAGCATTGTTGTTGTTTTGATTTCCATCAAAAACATATTTATTTTATAATGGGTTGGATTACTTGTCATTAGTCATTCCCACTTAGGTCATTCCCCTCACACCAGTTGTAATGGCTTTAAGAGGTTTTAAGCTCCTCGGGAGGGCAGGCCTGCTAAAGAAATGCACTAAAGAAAGAAAAAGATGAGTCTAGTTTTTTGATCACCTAAGAATAGTGAGAGCATACTCGCCTATCATCAAAGACATGAAATACATTATGGTTCATTTCCCTTAGCAAAATTGAAGTGTGCCTAAAAAACTTTAATGAATACACAAAGTTTTGTTGGAATCTTTAGGCAACCTGCAATAAATTCGTTAGTAGTCTTGATTGGTTTTTTGAATTATGTCTTTGATAAGCATGTCTTTGTCAATCATCTTGCATAAAAGAGTTAGGCTACCAAAAAGATCACAAACAGATCAGGGTTAGCATTAGTGAAGTTCGGATTAAAATCAAAAAACCCTAACATGCAGTATGTTAAAACTCACAGAGATAGAGACTTGTACGGACACAATTTATGAGATCAAATGACACAGCTTTAAACTTTAGATAGAAACCAAAATATACTTGTACGACATAGGATTTAGCAGCCAGAAATTCATACAACATGAATTTAGCTCTCGTACAACAATGAAAATTAGTTCGTACGACACAAGATTTACTAGTCATAAATCCGTATGACAAGCATTTAGACCTCATATGACAGGGATAATGAGCTCATACAACATAAGATGAGGTTTCATACCAGACTGAAAGGTAGTTTGTATGAGTTGGAAAATAAACTCTTACGACATTCTGATTCTGTCCTGGCAGAGATGGATGTTTGTTGAAGCTTGAGAGGCCAAAAATGATGATTCTGGCCCCACGGTGGGTGCCAAAATGTCATGCTATTGTGAATTGTACCTGTACCTATAAACACAAAACACTCAATAGATCATTACAAGCATGGTTAACAAATTTGAATCACAAGAAGAAAAACCATAACTAAGCGATCTATCGCCTCCTAGTAAATGCGAGTATGAATTTTGCTCTCAGATCTTGTTATGCAAATTCCAATGACTTGACTACACTTAGATGGAGGATTTGAATGATGAAGATGCATGATCTAGCATTGATAGCATGATTAAGCTACATGATTTCATGATTATTCTAGAAAATAGGCTAGAATGAAGATGCAATTAAGCTAAAATTGAACATGATAACATTACTAAGATGATAAACTAGAAGCTAGATGCCTATAGCAACAATGCTTGAATACAAATGAGATGAATAAATAAGGATGCAAAAATGATATCAAATTGGGACCCTTTGTTATCCAAAATGGGGTCTATTTATAGGATTTCCCAAGGCTAGGGGTGAGGTGGCAGGAATCAACAGTCAAGATTGATTTGAAGATATCAATGGTTAAATTGGAGGAGGTTAGCAAAGGGGTTGGACTAAAGGGAACATCTATCATCTCTATGTTGACAAGTGTCAAGAGGCTTCTAGAAGAGGTAGGATGAAAGGGAACACTTAGTGACAAGTGTCACAAAGCTTCTAGAAGAGGTTGGATAAAAGGGAACATGTGGGTAGATAGAATGGGTTAGGTTTAGGAATGGTTAGGTTAGGTGGTTAAAAGTTAGGAGAATTTGAATTTAGAAATTCAATTAATAATAAAAGGCTAATTAATTTCAACAACTCATAATTGATTTTTTTTAATTAATCAGAGATTAGAAGAAATGATTTTGATGGAGAAGAATTAATTAATCAAAGAGGATTATTGAGATGAACCTATTAAATAAATCCTTAGATTTATTAATAAGTAGATGAATGTGTAGGATTTAATCAAATTGTTGATGAATTCAATTAAATTGGGGAGGAGGATTAATTAAATAATTTCTTATTCAATTAATTATCTTCAAACCATTTTTTAGGTGTATACAACTTTTAAACTTACTGATAAATGCATTCACACTATTATGTTCTGTAATCAATTCTAAACGTGTCCCCATCTTTCCATCCTTTAGAGGGTATTCTATATTTTAAAATCTCTTAACATCAACCATTTTTTTTCCAAACTCGGATGAAACATGTTCATGCAATGTATTACCCCTCCTCGATTGAACTTATTAGACTAATATTTTACTATTGTTTACTTTCAGTGGATACATTACCATTATGTGTTATTCAGACTTATATGACATTATTTCATGTTTTATCTAGATATGGGATGCCTACTTTATTTACAACATTTTAGTACTTGTGATTTGTGGTATTTTATGGATTATTGTTATGTACTGACACTATACTCTATCTATGCAATGTGTAATTATATGTTGTGTGTCTACGAGTGTATTGGATGCGAGGGGATGATTTTCCTTCACTCACTCCGGTGAGACAGGGAATGTCATGATTCTCCTTCATCAATGTGTGTGTCGTATATTCTATATTTGTATATATGCATATGTGATTTGATGATGTAGGTCATTGCAAGTACAAGTACCGGGAGGGACGGGGTATTGTCTCCACCTGGCTTCATAGGTCTGAGCGTGCCTTATTTGTCCAATGGGAGTAGAGGAGATAGCGGTTGACCCTAATTTTACCCCAGTTACACTCTTATAAGTGTTGTCAGTGGGTCATCTTTTCTATATGTTCGACCTTCGAGTTTTGTTTGTTTAACTTTTTTAGAGTCTTTGTTTGAGTCTTCTCGGTTTGCATGCCCTGGTAGATTAGATAAATTATTTGAGTTTATGGCATCACTTTATAGTTAGCATATTCAATTTATGAATTATAATTAAGTGATTATGAATTTAATTAATTAAGTGAAGTGGTTAAATTTAGTTGCAAATTGCATTATATTAGAAATATAATTTTATTTAAATTTAGTAGAAAATAAATTAATAGCATTTATTATTCTCTAGATTTTTAAAATAAAATTACTTTCCTTTATTAGTTTGAAACTGCATTATTTTAGAAATATAATTTTATTTAAACTTTAATGGGAAAATAAATAAAATAAAATGCAATTATTGTTCTCTAGATTTTAAAAATAAATTATAAATAAATAGAATAAAGTAAATTTACTTTCCTTAAATATTTTTTTTAGAAAGTTAATTAAATGGGAATGAGAAAAGAAAAGAAAGAATGAAAGTAATGACTTTTTTGGGAAATTGCAGTTTCATTTGCTTTTTGTGGGAATTGGAAAATAAAATAAAATCCTTTAGTTTTAAAAATGAAATATTATATTTTGAAGAAGAAAAAAATATTTTCAGCCTAAAAAGGGGTTAGGTTAAATATATTTTTGAAAATTATTTTTGGGAGTTCATGAGAAGGAGGCAGCAGTCTGTAGGAAGAAATTTTAAAAATTTCTTAGATGCATGTTGGAGAAGTAAGGATCTGGAAGGAAGTATTGAAGTGGATATCTGATTGCATGAGCTCTTCCTCAAAGATCTTACAGGAAAGCTTCCAAGGTTGGATAGTTTCTGCCTGGTTATTTATTTTTAATATTAGCTCAAATATCTTTCTTTTCTCTGTAGTTTCTAGTGTGTATTTGCAAAAGAAAAATTTAATAGAATATGGTTGTGTCTTCCATTTATAGTTGAGTCTTGATTTTGTATATGGTTAAATGTTTTAGTTATTTCCTTTCTATATAACTATCTATCTTGATATTGTGAAATTGCAGGGGATCATGCTGGCAAAATTTTGCCAAGTTTACCCTCCTTTGATTCAAATAAATTCTTCCTGTGTGTGTGGTTGTGTTCTTCCTGGTTGAGGAAAATCATTAGAATTTTGGGTTAAAAGAAAAATTGGGCTTATGGAGGAAATTTTTGTAAAAGAAATGGGGTTTTGCCCTCTCTGTTTTGTCACAGAGTTTGGATGTTTTATGAGCTTCTTTACCAGAAATTAAATTGTGTAATTTTAGTTTTACCCTTTTTAAAATAATTATTATGTTTTTTTTTTTAACTCTGTTGTCTCAAAGTGGGGATGTTGAGATTTTAAAATCTTTGTTGATATTTTATTTTTTCTGTTTTAAAAAAAATATATTGAAATTTTAGTCTCTGTGTAAAATTAAAAATTTAATTTAATTTTTAACATATATATATATTGGAAAGGGGAGGGGGTCGGTAGCTTGCTACCGACAGTAGTAGTACTACCGTAAGGTAGCAATGCTACCGTGCGGTAGCAAGGCTACTGTAGGGTAGCAAAAGCTACCACAAGCAGACAAATAACTTTGCCTTCTTTGTTTTCATTTACCTCCAGTAAATGATGAGTTTCGGGCTGCGTGCCTCCAGTATAATTTTGATTCAGTTTTCCTTTTAATATATATATATATATATATATATATATATATATATATTAAAACATAACCAATTTACACAATATTCAATAATACCCAGATAATAAAATGCCATTGTCTAAAACATATATATATATATATATATATATAACACAATATTCAATAATACCCAAATAATATATATATATATATGATATATATTTATGAATATATACTCATATACATATATTATTTTATAATTATATATATATGTATATAATTAATTCAAAAATTAGTTTATCTTTAGAAAAGCATATATTTAGATTCTTTATTTGAACATGGATATATGTTAGGGGGTAATTTTTATGTGGTTAAATTTAGCATTATTGGACAAATGACAACTCTGTTATTCTCTTATCAATAAAGATGTGTTTTCCATTTTCTGGAATATCTGCATTTGCAAAGTATAAAATGTATTTTTACTATTTTAACAAAAAGATTGCCTATTATAGGATTTTTAGTATAAATGGTAGTCTTGGTACAAACATATTTACATTGTAGATCTGATTTTGAGTGGTCGTTATAGTTATTCATACCCCTTGGTCAGGTGTGGTTGTGTAATCATGTTGATGTGAGCCATTGTGTGTTTTATTCCAATTGGTCAATCCTGGTTTTATGATTTGTGCATCCTTCACCTGTAATTTGTCAGGATTAGATATGGTTGTCAGTTTTGCCATAGATTTCTCGTAGAGAGACCTTTCCTATTAGTGTCCTATGTGAGAGAGTGGCTTTCGAGTGGGGGCTGCACCCAAAGTGGATGGTAGGATAACCCCTCGAAACTTAGTTAAGAAGCGATAACCTAATAATTGATTAGGGGGTGGGTAGCTGAAATATTTAATTAAGATAATGTGCCTCGCACATGGTTGAGTGCTTGTATAGGCTCAGGATGTTGTGAGAAAGCTTGGAATGGAAAATCTACCACCTTGTCTTCACGAAGGGATTGGTAGGGTCTGCATGATTCGTAGATGGAGCAGGGGGTTCAGGAGAGGTTACCAGGATAACCCAAGATGGGGGTTCAAACCTATGGAGGCCTACCTACAGTAACCACCTTAAGCCATGCGATGACACTCTCTCCTTAGGGTCACTAGTGTTTGTGAGCTAAGTCACATCGGTTTTGTGGACTCATGTTGTATTGTTGTACTTGTTTGTTTTTCTTTCTTGAGGGTCATCTGCTATCTCCCAGCATGGTGGGGTGGTTCCACTTTAGGATCACATGGTCAGGTGGTAGTGCCACTTCCCATCGGATATCTTTGTTCATACCTTCATGTGAGGATCGTCTTCGCTAGTGTTTCTTGGTTCGTGACTCTTGTATCAGCTCTTGTTCGAGAATATTGTATATTTGAGACCATGTGGTCATTGTATCAGTAAACTATGTAACCTTGGCATTGTAACCTATGTATTTCATTTGTATTATTGGAAGTCATTTAATCATTGAATATTGTAATCTTAATTCAATGGAATGTATGTTATTCTTCTTCTTATGTGTAAATGAATCATTGAAAATAAATATATTGTAACACTTTAAATATTTCAATATGGAATTCAGTTTTATAAGAATGGTTTTATTAATTGCAATTGAATTTCCTAATTAGATGGATAATTGGATTAACCTTTTGTAGTTGTTTAGTTTCGAAGTAAACTTCGTTGGTAACCCTTTACGATGTCATTGTTAGACTTTCACTTGTGTAATTAAACGTGCAATGTTATAATTAATGCACTTAATCTTTAAAAAAAAAATTATTTCACCTTTTAGCTGCCTAGATGTGTCATTTCCCTATAGGGTTCTTGGCAGGGTGTTACATGCAAACATTCACCTATCAAAGAATAGTTCCCACATAAATTGCAAAGGCCATAAATGAATGAACTAGAAAGAAATAATTGTTCATTAGATGGTTTACAAAATAAACTTCCAATAAAATCTTTTATAGTTTCGAGTGGAACATAAACACCACAATCCTGCACAAGATCATTACCATGCAACATACAACATATATATCAAAAAACATCATACTAGTAATGAAACTGAACATGAGTTTTACAACAACAAGATATTCTTTGTTTATTTATTTTAACATACCAGGGTTTGCATTTTTCAAATGATCTTTGACGAATTCGTAAATTTATTAACATAGATTCATCACTAACTTTTTAAAGAATTCAGTTTGAGTCATGTCAAGAAGATGTTTTGGATGAGGATCACGAATTTTTGATCCCACCTTTAACTTTAAAACATTTCTAGAATTTGATGAAACTCTAGTGTTATCATGCCAAAATTTTGCAAATAATTGTTTAGTTTCATCATTTAATTTCATGTCTGACCTTTGAAGTCTACCACTAAAACTCCAATAATGGTTTAGTGGATCAATTTCAATTGTGTCTCTTCTTTTGGCCGCTCTTGACAAGGTTCTACGATGTAAGTTCAAATAGCCACTTGTATCACTTAACATTCTTTTACTAACAATCATTTTGTCAACTATAGTTGTCGTTATAACTCTACGTGCTGCATTCTTATCTTTAGATCTACTTGTTTTTCTGATAGAATAGATGGTATTGGCAATAGTAGATGCAACTTGCTTATATGATTCATCTTTTCTTTTTTGTTTTGCATAAATACCTATTTTTTTCACGACTTTATGCATTTTTAACATTTTTATTAATTGTAGCATTAATTGACATTGGAATCCTAACTTTTTATTATAGAAAAATTATTTATATAATATGTTCGCATGTGTTCTGATTTGTCTCCAAGAAACTAACCCATTAAGATTATCTAGCACATTGCTAGCAATAGTAAACAAATTACATTCATTTTCTTTCAGAGAGGGTGGTGTAATATTTTCAATTTTTATTTCTTTTCGTATTGGTGTATGAAATTTATATCCAGCTTCATTTAAATCAGCAATTTGATTGGCATCATAGTCTTGGGGATTTAAAAACATACCAGGAATTGCATCCACATGAACATTTGCATCAACAGTCATACTCGTGTTTGATTCTACATTTCTTGCATCCATCATGATGTCTTCAATGGTCTCATCTACAATGGGCACTGAACTAGATGCTTCAGAAGTGTTATTCAATTGTTTTTGTTGTGATCTTTGATCTCTTTGGCATTTTGTCTCCTCTCTTTGTGCTTGAATTTCGTCCACTGTCATTGTCCTCTTTTTTTTATTTTGACGTTGCTTAGAACCCATCTTTACAAACTCCTCTTCAAAAAATAATACCTTTTTACTGAGTTCTTCAAAAATTTGTGTAAAAAATATTAATAAGTATTGCTAAATGATGTAAAAATGTTTGTCAGTACGGATTTCAATGATAGTGTGGTAAATTGATGCAATCTGTCTTTTTTTTTTTTACAGTAACGGTTATTTAGGAATGGGGGCTCGTTAGTAAATCCAACGGGCAAAAAAATGGAACGGGCCCCCGTTTATAAAACAGAGCCCTGTTATGTGGAATTTGAGTCCACAACCTACCCCTTGGCTCGGCATTAGGCCCAGGATAGGCCTGGAATGGCCACACCTAAGACATGGACCTGCAAATTCAAATCTCCATGAATAAAAGCACAAATATGAACTTCTGAAATAGTTTACGTGCCTCTAATTAGAGAATTTTTATACGAAATTAAAACCCATTTCAGATTATACTGTCTAGATTCTAAATATGTAAATTTATTTAAATATTGATTATTTTAACTATTTTTCATTTAATTTATACTAAATTGGGTCCATAAACTTGAAATATTAACTAATTTTGTTAATTTAATAACTTTTTTATTTTAATGAATTTTGAAAAAAAATTATATGTCATCAATCTAAACAAAATTATATTTTGTTTAAAAAAATAATGATAATAAAAATTTAAGTTTACGTCAAATTATGTGGGTCGTACACATCAAATTTTTTAAAAGATAATTACAGCCATTAAAAAATTAATTAAAACAAATAATAGAAAAAAAAATACAGAAAAATATGCTCATCAATATTCAGTGTGTTACAAACCATTTCCCAAAATGGTTTGAGAAAATAATTTTAATTGTGTCAAAAAGTGTGCGTCGTACACATGCATGGTATGGTCCTGAAACAAGCATTTTTAAAACATAGTTTTTAGAATTCCATTCAAAAACTTATTTTTTATTATGTGGGTATTAAAATAAATTACATATTTGGAAAGTACACTCAGAGGGATATCTTTTATATTCCTGACTTTTTCCAAGCTGTAGTCTCTAAGTGTTTCAAAATTTAAGCTCAAATGAAACAAAATATGAAAATCAGGGAAAACACTTCCACTTTTTGGCCAAAAAGTGGACTCGGCTTCTTGCACTAACCCAAGAAGAACATGATACTTTGCTTGTCAATAAAACCTAGGATTTAGTTCCTTTACCTCAAGGTAAAAATATTGTTTCTTGTAAGTGGTTATATAAAACTAAATTGAATGCAAACAATGAAGTTACTAAGTTTAAAGCTAGATTAGTTGCTAGAGGTATTTCTCAAATTGAAGGCTTAGATTATAATGAAACTTTTGCTCCCATTGCTGAAATGCCTACTATTAAAATTGTTCTTTCTTTAGCTTCTAATATGAATTGGCCTATTCATCAAATGGATGTTAAAAGTGCTTTTCTAAATGGTGATTTACGTGAGGAAATTTATATGTCTCAACCTCCAGGTTTTGTTAAGGAAGGTAATGAACATTTAGTTTGCAAGTTAAAGAAATAAATTTATGGTTTGAAACAATCTCCTAGAGAATGGTATTCTAATATTAATGCATTCTTTCTTTCTCAAGGTTTCATTAGAAGTAAAAATGATCCAAATTTATATATTAAACATAGTCAAGATGACATTGTGATTATTATTTTATATGTAGATGATTTAATTCTAACTTCAAGATCCAATAATTTGATTTCTGAAATTACATTTCAACTCAATCAAAAAATTTAAATGAGTGATTTGGGACTTCTACATTATTTTTTGGGAATGCAAATTTGGCAAACAAAGAATGGTATTTTTCTATCTCAAAGTAAATATGCTCAAGATCTTTTAGAAAAGTTTAAAATGAATGATGATAATCATGTTTCTACTCCATGTGAATTAGGCACAAAGTTAATGCTTGATACGAATACTCATTTAGTTTATGCTACTTTATATAGACAACTAGTTGGAAGTTTAAATTATTTAACTCTAACTAGACCAGATATTGCTTATAGTGTGGGTTTAGTTTCTATATTTATGTCTAAACCTCAACAAACTCACTTTAAAGTTGCAAAAAGAATTTTGAGATATATTAAAGGAACTCTTAATGTTGATTTATTTTATGATGCAAATTATGATTTTACTTTAAAAGGATTTACTGATTCAGATCTAGGGGGAGATCCCAATGATGGGAAATCTATTTATGGATATTGTTTCTTTGTTGGTTCAAGTGTCATTTCTTAGAATAGTAAGAAACAACAATCTACTTCACTTGGTTCCACTGAAGCTTAATATAAACGATGCAGTAATGCCTCTAAAGAAACCTTATGGCTTAGAAGATTACTTGAAGATTTGGGGCTACCTCAACAAGATCCAAAACCTTTGTATTGTGACAATAAAAGTTCCATTGCCTTGGCTAAGAATCCTATCTTTCATGCAAGAACCAAACATATTGCTCTCCAACACCACTTTATTAGAGAACAAATTGAAGATAAGTAAGTTTCACTTCTATAATTTAAGGGTGAAGATCAAGTTGCAAATATTCTAACAAAGCCACTTTGTAAAGAGAAGTTCCAATTTCATTGTAAAAATCTTGGTTTGCAACCCATTGAAGGGTTTTATGTAAACTCCTCAAGTAAAGCTTAAGGGGTGTGTTATAATATTTAATCTTTACTTGGATTAGGTTTATTTGTATTTAGTTTGGGATATTCCTTTGGAATCCCTACATGTAATTTGTCCTCTAGTACATGTGTGAGGACAACTCATTTCTTTTATTTTCCTTTATTAAGGATTATTAGTTTATCCTGCTTAAGAGGATGTTGACACATTGCACACACATATTATGAATGGTGGCATTCATAAATTTGGGATTTACTTTGTATCTCCTCTTCTCATCTCTATTTAAGAGATGCTTCTCCTCACATTCTTCACTTTAGATATCATTGTAATGAGCCTCTCTCTCTCTCTCTCTCTCTCTCTCTAGGTTTTGCCTTCATTCATAAGGGTATATGCATGAAGTTGTGGTACCAAAAAGGTGCCACACTTCAAAAAAATGAAAAATGCTCATAAGGCGCATGCCTTATAAGGCGAGCGCACTATAGGGTGCGCGCCTTATAGGCTTGGTGTGCTAAGCCTTAGGCTTGGCACACCAAGCCTATAAGGCACGCGCCCTATAGTGCGCTCGCCTTATAAGGCGTGTGCCTTATGAGAGAATGTGGGCTTGGATCATGGGTCAAGGGTCCCATATAACCATTTTTTAGTGCAGCTCATTTGGCTAGCGCCAAATATGGCGCTAGCCAAATGACTTCCATTGAAATTTTTTAACCTTTGATAAATTTATACTTTATACCCTATAATCTATACACTATACCCTATAGTTTGATAGCCACAACCAAAAAAATTTAACCATTTCAAACCTATAACAACTACCCTAGATCGTATGACCAAATATGCTAAATCCTCGACCCTATACAATAACCATAGACCCTACAACCCAATATGCTAAACCATATAAGGCCGTTATGGGTCGTATGGTTTCCTAAGGGGTCATATGGTGTCCTATGACCCCTTAGGACACCATATGACCCCTCAGGACACAATGTGAACCCTAACGACACGTAAGGGGTTATATGGTATCCTAAGGGTCATAGGACACTATATGACCAGTTAGGACACCATATGACCCCTTAGGACACAATATGGTGTCGTTATGGGCCGTATGGTGTCCTAAGGGGTCATAGGACACCATATGACCCCTTAGGACACCATACGACCCATAATGACAACATATTGTTCCCTAAGGGGTCATATGGTGTCCTAAAGGGTCATATGGTGTCATAATAGGTCATATAGTGTCTTATAACCCCTTAGGATACCATATAACCCCTTACATGTCATTAGGGTTCACAATGTGTCCTAAGGGGTCATATGGTGTCCTATGACCCCTTAGGACACTATATGACCCCTTAGGACACCATATGGTGTCGTTATGGGTCGTATGGTATCCTAAGGGGTCATATGGTATCCTATGACCCCTTAGGACACCATATGACCCCTTAGGACACAATATGGTCTTGTTATGGGTCGTATGGTGTCCTAAGGGGTCATATGGTGTCCTATGACCCCTTGGGACACCATACGACCCCTTAGGACACAATATAGTGTCATTATGGGTTGTATGGTGTCCTAAGGGGTCATATGGTATCATATGGGGCCATAGGACACCATATGACCCCTTAGGTGTCATTAGGGATCATATTGTGTCTTAACAGGTCATAAAGTGTGTTATGACCCCTTAAGACACCATATGACCCCTTAGGACACCATACGACCCATAATGACACCATATGGTGTCCTAAGGGGTCATATAGTGTCCTAAGGGCTCATAGGACACCATATGACCCCTTAAGACACAATGTGAACCCTAACGACACATAAGGGATTATATGGTATCCTAAGGGGTCATAGGACACTATATGACCCGTTAGGACACCATATGACCCCTTAGGACACCATATGACACCTTAGGACACAATATGGTGTCGTTATGGGTCGTATGGTGTCATAAGGGGTCATATAGTATCCTATGACCCCTTAGCACACCATATGACTCCTTAGGACACAATATGGTGTCGTTATGGGTTGTATGGTGTCCTAAGGGGCATATGGTGTCCTATGACCCCTTAGGACACCATATAACCCCTTAGGACACAATATGGTGTCGTTATGGGTTGTATGGTGTCCTAAGGGGTCATATGGTGTCCTATGGGGCCATAGGACACCATATGACCCCTTAGGTGTCGTTAGGGATCATATTGTGTCTTAATGGGTCATATGGTGTGTTATGACCCCTTAAGACACCATATGACCCCTTAGGACACCATAGGACCCATAATGACACCATATGGTGTCCTAAGGGGTCATAGGACACCATATGACCCCTTTGGACATAGTGTGAACCCTAACGACACATAAGGGGTTATATGGTATCCTAAAGGGTCATAGGACACTATATGACCTGTTAGGACACCATATGACCCCTTAGGACACCATATGACCCATAACGACACTATATGGTGTTCTAAGGGCTCACATGGTGTCATAAGGGGTCATATGGTATCCTATGACCTCTTAGCACACCATATGACCCCTTAGGACACAATATGGTGTTGTTATAGGTTGTATGGTGTCCTAAGGGGTCATATGGTTTCCTATGGGGTCATAAGACACCATATGACCCCTTAGGACATAATAAGGTTTCATTATGGGTCGTATGGTGTCCCAAGGGGTCATCTGGTGTCCTATGGGGCCATAGGACACCATATGAACCCTTAGCTATTGTTAGGGATCATATTGTGTCTTAACAGGTTATATGGTGTGTTATGACCCCTTAAGACACCATATGACCCCTTAGGACACCATACAACCCATAATGACACCATATGGTGTCCTAAGGGGTCATATAGTGTCCTAAGGGGTTATATGGCATCCCAAGGGCTCATTTGCTATTCTAAGGGGTCATAGGACACTACATGACCCCTTATGACCGCTTAGGACACAATGTGAACCCTAACAACATGTAAGGGGTTATATGGTACCCTAAGGGGTCATAGGACACTATATGACCCCTTAGGACACCATATGACCCCTTAGGACATAATATGGTGTTGTTATGGATCATATGGTGTCGTAAGGGGTCATATGGTATCCTATAACCCCTTAGGACACCATATGACCCCTTAGGACACAATATGGTGTCGTTATGGATCGTATGGTGTCCTAAGGGGTCATATGGTGTCCTATGACCCCTTAGGACACCATATAACCCCTTAGGACACAATAAGGTGTTGTTATGGGTCGTATGGTGTTCTAAAGGGTCATATGGTGTCCTACGGGGCCATAGGAGACCATATGACCCCTTAGGTGTCATTAGGGATCATATTGTGTCTTAACGGGTCATATGGTGTGTTATGAACCCTTAAGACACCATATGACCCCTTAGTACACCATATGACCCATAATGACACCATATGGTGTCCTAAGGGGTCATATAGTGTCCTAAGGGGTCATATAGTGTCCTAAGGGATCATAGGACACCATATGACCCCTCAGGACACAATGTGAACCCTAACGACACGTAAGGGGTTATATGGTATCCTAAGGGGTCATATGATACTATATGACCCATTACAACATTATATGACCCCTTAGGACATCATATGACCCCTTAGGACACAATATGGTGTCGTTATGGGTCATATGGTGTCCTAAGGGGTCATATGGTGTCCTATGACCCCTTAGGAATTCATATGACCCCTTAGGACACAATATGATGTAGTTATGTGTCGTACGGTGTCCTAAGGGGTCATATGGTGTCCTATGAACCCTTAGGACACCATATAACCCCTTAGGACACAATAAGGTGTCGTTATGGGTCGTAAGGTGTCCTAAAGGGTCATATGGTATCCTATGGGGCCATAGGACACCATATGACCCCTTAGGTGTCATTAGGGATTATATTGTGTCTTAACAAGTCATATGGTGTGTTATGACCCCTTAAGACACCATATGACCCCTTAGGACACCATACGACCCATAATGACACCATATGGTGTCCTAAGGGGTCATAGGACACCATATGACCCCTTAGGACACAATGTGAACCCTAATGACACGTAAGGGGTCATATGGTATCCTAAGGGGTCAAAGGACACTATATGACCCATTACAATATTGTATGACCCCTTAGGACACCATATGACCCCTTAGGACACAATATGGTGTCGTTATGAGTCGTATGGTGTCTTAAGGGGTCATATGGTGTCCTATGACCCCTTGGGACACAATATGATGTCGTTATGGGTCGTATGGTGTCCTAAGGGGTTATATGGTGTCCTATGGGGCCATAGGACACCATATGACCCATTAGGTGTCGTTAGGGAACATATTGTGTCTTAACAAGTCATATGGTGTGTTATTACCCCTTAAGACATCATATGACCTGTTTGGACACCATATGACCCATAATGACACCATATGGTGTCCTAAGGGGTTATATAGTGTCCTAAGGGCTCATAGGACACCATATGACCTCTTCGGACACAATGGGAACCCTAACGACACGTAAGGGGTTATATGGTATCCTAAGGGGTCATAGGACACTATATGACCTGTTAGGACACCATTGGACCCCTTAGGACACTATATGACCCATAACGACACTATATGGTGTTCTAAGGGGTCACATGGTGTTGTAGGGGGTCATATGGTATCCTATGACCCCTTAGGACACCATGTGACTTCTTAGGACACATTATGGTGTCGTTATGGGTCGTATGGTGTCCTAAGGGGTCATATGGTTTCCTATGACCCCTTAGGACACCGTATGACCCCTTAGGACACAATATGGTGTAGTTATGGGTTGTATGGTGTGATAAGGGGTCATATGGTGTCCTATGGGGCCATAGGACACCATATGACCCCTTAGGTATCGTTACAGATCATATTGTGTCTTAATGAGTCATATGGTGTGTTATGATGCCTTAAGACACCATATGACCCCTTAGGACACCATATGACCCATAATGACACCATATGGTGTCCTAAGGGGTCGTATAGTGTCCTAAGGGGTCATAGAACACCAAATGACCCCTTAGGACACAATGTGACCCCTAATGACATGTAAAGGTTATATGGTGTTCTAAGGGGTCATAGGATACTATATGACCCCTTAGGACACCATATGACCCTTAGGACACAATATGGTGTCGTTATGGGTCGTAAGGTGTCCTAAGGGGTCATATGGTGTCCTATGGGGCCATAGGACACCATATGACCCCTTAGGTGTCGTTAGGGATCATATTGTGTCTTAACAGATCATATGGTGTGTTATGACCCCTTAAGACACCATATGACCCCTTAAGACACCATACGACACATAATGACACCATATGGTATTCTAAGGGGTCATATAGTGTCCTAAGGTGTCATAGGACACCATATGACCCCTTAGGACACAATGTGAATCCTAGCAACATGTAAGGGGTTATATAGTATCCTAAGGGGTCATAGGGCACTATATGACCCGTTAGGACACCATATGACCCATAACGATACTATATGGTGTTCTAAGGGGTCACATGGTGTCGTAAGGGGTCATATGGTGTCCTATGACCCCTTAGGACACCATATGACCCCTTAGGACACAATATGGTGTCGTTATGGGTCGTATGGTGTCCTAAGGGCTCATATGGTGTCCTATGGGGTCATAGGACACCATATGACCCCTTAGGTGTCGTTAGGGATCATATTGTGTCTTAACAGGTCGTACGGTGTGTTATGACTCCTTAAGACACAATATGACCTCTTAGGACACCTTATGTTGTCATTATGGGTCATATGGTGTCCTATGGGATCATAAGACACCTAATGACCGCTTAGGACACCATATGGTGTCCAAAGGGGTCATATAGTGTCCTAAGGGGTCATAGGACATCATATGACCCCTTAAGACACAATGTGAACCCTAATGACACATAACGGGTTATGTGGTATCCTAAGGGGTCATAGGACACTATATGACCCGTTAGGATACCATATGACCCCTTAGGACACCATATGACCCATAACGACACTATATGGTGTTCTAAGGGGTCACATGGTGTCCTAAGGGGTCATCTAGTGTCCTATGACCCCTTAAGACACCATATGACCCCTTAGGACACAATATGATGTCATTATGTGTTGTATGGTGTTGTAAGGGGTCATATGGTGTCCTATGACTGCTTAGGACACCATATGACCCCTTACAGCACCATACAACACATAACGACATCATATTGTGTCCTAAGGGGTCATATGGTGTCCTATGGGGTCATAGGACACCATATGACCCCTTAGGTGTCGTTAGGGATCATATTGTGTCTTAACAGGTCATATGGTGTGTTATGACCTCTTAGGACACCTTATGTTGTCATTATGGGTTGTATGGTGTCCTAAGGGGTCATATGGTGTCCTAAGGGATCATCGCACATGGTAAGACCATACTAACCCCATATGGTGTACTAGGGGCTCATATGATGTCCTAAGGGGTCATAGGACACCATACAAACCATACTGACACCATATGTTGTACTAAGGGATCATAGGACACCATACGAACCATACTGACACCATATGTAGTAATAAGGGGTCATATGGTGTCCTAAGGGGTCATAGGACACCATATAACCCCTTAGGACACAATATGACCCCTAATGACACCTAAGGAGTCATATGGTGTCCTATGACCCATTAAGACATCATATGGTGTCGTTATGGGTTGTATGGTGTCCTAAGGGGTCATATGTTGTCCTATGACAACTTAGGATAGAATATGGTGTCATTATGGGTCCTATGGTAACCTAAGAGGTCATATGGTGTCTTATGACCCCTTAGGACACCATATGACCCCTTAGGTGTTGTTAGGGGTCATATTGTGTCTTAAGGGGTAATATGGTGTCCTATGACCCCTTAGAACCTAGAGAGAGGAGGGAGTGAGGAAGAAACTGAGGGAAAGAGGTGAGAGAGGGAATTAGATGGGTGTAAGGATGAAGAGGGAGATAGCTCGAGGGATAGGAGAATAAGGGAATTGTGAGAGCTAGAGAGGGGAGGGACAAAGAAGAGTATGTATCTATAGGAATGAAGAGCCCGAGAAGAGGCAAGGGGAGAGAGAGAATATGAGATCTAGTTCATAGAGAGAGATGGAACTATGAGATGGGGGTTTCTATGTACTCATTTGGCGCTCTCCCTATTTGGCGCGCACCAAATGTAGAATATGGACCACATTTGGTGCACACCAAATGGAAAAATCCATTCATCACATTTGGCGCACGCCAAATAGGGCGAGCACCAAATAGGGCGTGCGCCAAGTGGCCCACTTTGGGAAACACCAAACCTATGGGTTGGATTTTCCTTGGGCATCCAACCCAAAGGTTTGGACGACCATTTCAGGCTAGAGACGTGTTTTTATCAGAACATTGAAAATTTTGACATATTTTTGGTCGTGCTCTCCGTCAGGTTTGCACGTGTTTCAATGAAGTTAAAAAAATACTGTGGTAAACTTGAGCTCCCTCTTAGCTATCCAACAATGTAATTTATTTCAAATTTTGATTTCATTAAGTCTTTCATCTATAATTTATTTTGTCAGTGTGTTCATTTTTTGTCAAAAACCAACATGCACTATTTTGGGTATAGATTTTTACACGTTCAGAAAATTTTGAAAAAACTTACATTTTTAGAAACTAGACCCCATTCTACACAAATTAAAAAAAAAAAAATTGATTTTTGATTAGTTTTCTATGATTTTAGGGGGGAGCATGCTCAAATTTCTATTTTTTAGGATGTGTCCACTTCAAAAATTAGTAAAATATCATATACTCATTAAAAAATTAGCTGAAAAATTTGGCATAAACTAAAAGGTGTTAGCTAATTTCTCACCAAAGTGATTTTAAAAATTCAAAAAAAAAGTTAACATTTTAGGGGGGCCACAATAGACGCTATGTTATATTTTTTTGCATAAAAATAGGACCACTTTTTGTGGCCCCCCTTTTTGAAGCCCTTAATCTCCACCATTTTCAAAATAAAATAGTAGTTTAGAAAGTAGACTCGAAGCACTCTGACTCTTGTTCTTGTTGCATCTTCAAATTTGGAGTGTAACTATCTTCAATTTGTCATTAAAGTTTAGACTTTGCTGATTTTAGAAAAAAAGTGGCATCTTAAGACCCCCTTTTGGTACCACAACTTGGTGCACATACCCATAATACATAAGGGTTTTTTCTTTGCTTTTCCCCTTTCAAAAGCTCTTGTGTCTCCTCTTCAATTTTTGGGTGATTTCCCTCAAGTTTCTCTCTACTTTGGTAACATTACTTCAATCGTCATACTTACTTGGATTTATTTTCATTTTCTTTCTCTTGTATTTTCTTTCAAATTCATTAGATGAGTTGAGGCTATTCCAATGAAGGAATATATGGATGTATTTGTTATTGATTTCTTTGAGTAATAATCAAGTTTTGTGTTCTTAAAACCATTACTAAAAACAATGTAAAAATATTTGTTGAAGTACACATCAGCCAATTCACTTTAAAATATATAATTTATTTGAAAGCCTCATCAATCTATTTCCCATTAGGAAATAGACATATTGAATAAATAAATAATAATTTCATGAGTACCACCAAGAGAATTCATAGAACTAATAAAAGATAATAGTATTAATACCCAAGAATAGCTTTGTGGCTAGATAGAAGTATGCCTGAATATGCTTTAAATAGGGATTTCCCCATATGCTTTAGTTAATGATAACTACCTAATATTGCCTAGTTATATAGAGATACTAACTATTTAAACCATCTAATAGATAGAAACTAATGAGAATGGGAGCCTAGAGTTATGATCTGTTGGCAACAATACAAAGTGAGAGGGGGTGGGGGAGGGGGGGTTAATCAATTTGCTCAAAAACTTATTGCAACTTAAAACACAAATCAAATCTAATAATTAACAGTTATTGATTTTTGATCTATTGACTTTATTAATTTATTTATTGACATTTGAGATTTGATTCTATATTTTAATTGGGGTTTCCTATTTTTAAGGCCTTATTCTTTAAATTTATTAATTGGTTATATTGAGTAATGAATTATTATTCAATTTGTTTTTTAAAAGCTTATATTGTCAGTAATTGCAATTGAATATATTTACCAACCCTTGCATATGATTGGTTGGATTTTAATCGGTAGGTAAATTATATTGAGGAAATAATATATGCCTCGAAACTATACAAGTTAGGTAAATAATATAGTTTTTGGGATATTTTGATTGGTCGGCTTGTAATATGGTTTTGAGTTTAATATTTTCTATTTGTTCGGCTTCTTGTGCATTCACAATGGGTTGGAAAAATTCAAGAGCTTGAAGATTTTAATTTTGGAAATCTTGCATTTGGTTTTGGATTTGAATTGTTGAAGGATTCTTGTTTGATTTGGGTTGTGCTTTCAGATTTCAACTTGTTTCTTCTTTTTCTAGGTTGGTTCTACTTTTTGACACTCAACATTTTGATTCTGGAAAGATTTATTGTAGTGTTTTGAAAAGATTATTTGGGGAGAATGGATTTTAAATTGCTCTTGATAGAACATTGCTTGGGGGGAATTGAATTCCAATGTTTTCTATTTTATGGATATTGTATTGCCGGAAGCACAATTGTGTATTCTTTGTGAATGATTATTTTTAGCTCCTGTGAATGTTGAACCTTGATCTAAGATTAAAATTATATATATCCTTGTATTGGTTGTTTAATCCTTCTTTGTTATGAACCTGTTTTGGTGTCTTGATCTCTACCCTTGGGCTAAAATCTCTCAGAGACTCTATGTGATTACAAAGTTGGATGTGAAGACACTTCCAACCACTTGTAAAGGCTGAAATTAGATCTTTCATGCCTTTCTTGAGCCTCCTTATGGTGTTTGAAACCTTGTTCTCTCCCTCTTGTAGTTTTAGCTCTCCGTGACTCAGATTTGTCTCTATAGGAGAAAGATTTGCTCATTGTTTTCTCTTTTCCATGTATACAACTTGAAACTTGTTATTCCCCATTAATTTTTGCATCCTACAGGCCCTTTGAGTTGATAATGAGTGTCATTTTTTACCCCTTTATGATCTGGGCAAGTGCCCTATCTATTGGGATTCAAAAACACTGAGAGGGGGAGTGAATCAGTGTTCTACTAGAATGGATAAATTTAACTTTATTAATACAACAACTCATAAACTGGTAAACATTAAAGCATATAACAATAAGAAACAATGCAACCACGAAGATGAACACCATAACACCATAGATTTATACGTGGAAAACCTTAAAGAGGAAAAACCACCATGGGATTGGAGACCCACAATATCTATCCACTGATCAGATGAATAGATATTACAATAAGGGGCCTGCACAAGCAGGAAGGCCAACAATCTAGAGCACATTGTTCATCACAAAAGGAGTATAAAACATCAGATAACAATCTAGAAAGAAGATTGAACTACAAGTATAGCATCTCACATGCCTGAGTACAGTTCCAGTTAAGCTCAATACCGGAGGCCTAAAACCTCTTCCACAAATCCAACTCGATTGCCTATGATCGACCAAATCCTTTGTATGAATGATTACAACATTATTCGCATAATCCCATACCATACATAATTTTCTATGATCTACAAAGAGATATTGCATCATATTTATACCAACCTGAGACCTAAACAATTAGGTTGGCCACCTAAAAGATAATACAATAAATTCATAACTTAAACTCGTAATCTAATGATCAACCAAGTCATCTTAGGCCGAAAAAAATGTAAACAAATCAATACATCATGTCGGTAATGCATCAGGAACATCTTCCAACATGTTATAGAATTCGGTCCATAACCTAGATGAATAACCACCAGACTTATAATAGGTATCCATAAGCCAAGTGAAACACCACAAACAACTAGAACACAAACATGATAACCATCAGCATCTGGATAACCTTGTAGAAGTCACACCAACACCACTTACTAGACTCGTCAAAAGATCTTCAACAAAGCTATGTCGGTGAAACCCTCAGTGGTAACCAAAAGGCTTACAAGAACAAGTGATAGCTTCCTGATCAACAAATCCCAAACCAACTGAATGTGATACATATCAGGAACACATGAATAACCAATCCAAACCAATTCCATGGACCAAAGAATACTGAAGCATATGGAATCAACATGATCATACCAGCCAGAAACCAATCATCCTACTGGGACTAGCTAGATACCAATAAATAGCCAAAGAAGCTAGTGTTGACATCAATGGAAAACATCAATGCAATACATAATCAATTCCTCCAAATTTCCAATAATCCCCCCCTCTGCCATTGATGGCAACACTAGATGTGAAAAACATCCAAGTGCCAAGAAATGCCAAACAAATCTCCCCCAATGGAAGACAGCCAACAATCTCCCACAAAATGATATGACAATGAGGTTCACAAACATATCTCTTTCAGAACCAAACTCCCCCAATGAGATACTGTAATAACCCACCATAATTAACTCAACAAAATTGACCATTCTTTTTTTTTTTGTTTAATTTATTCATTGTGTTTGATTCAATCGCATACTCTGGGCATCCATCCATTTGGATTAGGCTTTCATCCATCTGGGATGAGCATCTAACCATATGAGTTAGGAATTTGTCCATATGGGACATAAGATTTCATCTATCCAATACAGGATATGCATCTACCCATGTGGGGTAGGCATCTATCCAATTCGGGATAGGAGGTGCTCTGGCCAGAGACTTAGACTCATTGGGACCATTCGGGTCATGAGACACTCACTAAATACTACACTCTTCTAACAGAAGTGCACCGAGGTCGCCGTCCTTAGGAGTAATTAAATAACATAGTACAAGCTTGAATTCTGCCTCGAAATTTGGCTTAAAGCCTCGGGAAGTCAAACGAATCCATACGGGATTCCTTCTGAGTATGTGTTGAATTTCTTTTTCCAATTTAATTATCTTATCTTTTAAAATAGGATTCTTACTCAATCTTTCTTTTACCAAGCCTAGACCCCACCCACGAATGCCTGAGTACGAGGGACAACTTCATCCCAAGACTGCCTACATACTCACTTCGGCACAAGATCAAGGCGTAAAGTATGTAGTTCTATTTTCTACTCTATGGTTTGATGTAAACTAATTAGTGGGTACGCAACCCTTTCTAGGGTCAATGTCTCAGATAGTTTCTTTGTGGTTGCTACCCACGATGGTAGTGCTTAAGCAAAGGCTCAAGATGGCCTATTGCTTGTGGCCTAAAAAAACTAGATCCTAATTCTTATCATGAGTGTCACCCTTGACCAATTGCCAATCGACAATAATTCTTCGAGGTTAAATCAGTTTTATAAAAGCATTTCACTCATCATCCCTATAGGGGTTTACTATAGTTTAACTCAACGGATGAAAGATCATTTTAGAGTTATCTTATTAAATTATCGATCCAAGGGGGATTACCTGCCCCTTGGATTTTAACTTCCAAGTGTCCCTTATTACTCCCCGACGATTTATAGGGATGATGTCACAGACGTCGTTGATGTAGCTTTATTAGGCATTAAGTGCAGTAGTTCAACACGATGGCATTACCCGTAAGTGTGACCCAGAGGCACTGTATATACCGAACGCTACTTGGTTTAGGTTTCCCAACTTCCTTTATTTAATTTTTTTTTCTAACTTATGATAAACATCATGCTTGGAAAATAATTATGAATTGAATGCGTATATTTAGACATTGCAAAGCTCAATAAATTGAAATAACTACTTGATGAAATAAAAACCATAACTAGAATTATTTATTATTCAAAACTTGAATATAACTTGCATAATAATGAAAGCTAGGTAACTTGCATACTAACAATTAAACGTATAATTTGCATGAAGAAGGGAACACCAATATTTGGAATTAATGTAAAGACATTTGATTGAAGCAAAGGTAGAGTAAATTACTTGTGAGAATATCGCTTATAAACCCACTAACCCAAGCATAGAATTTAACTTCAAATCATTTAATACGAATTAATTGCTAAGTGGATCAAAAGAATCTAATTATAAAATTTGGTATAATTTAATTACTATTTATAAATTGCTAAATTAATTATAAATTTTTTTTTTAAAGTTTATCTAAGTTTAAAATTTTAATAAACAAAAATTATGTATAAAAAAAGAATTAAATTAACTAAGATTTTTATACAAAGAAAATCTAACAATATCATTGCCAAAGTTTGGTTGGCATTAATAAAAGGGGGCCAAGTGGGAGTGGGATCCCACGGGTCCCCTCCACTACCCTGCAGCCACTGCCGTAGCAGTGACCACAGGCTAGTGGAGGGTACCGTTACGGTATCACTCCCCCTGCGGAGCATTAACTCGCCTGCGAGCCCGATACCCCATACGAAGTGCTGGACACTGTGCACCCAAACAATAAGGGGAATTTAATTCGAATAAAAATTGTAAACACTATATATATATATATATATATATATATATATATATATATATATATATATATATATATATATATATATATATATATATATATATATATATATATATATAGTTTCCAGTTTAAATTTATTTAAGCACACAAAGTAGAAATTAAACAATAAGGATAAAATATTAATGTAAACAATAAGGATTAATTTATAGGAGTGAATAACACAGAGAGTTATTCATAGAGGGATTTATTCCTTAGTTTTCAACTATTATTTCCAGAGAGAAGTGGGTAACCAGACACAAAAAATATTAATGGAACCAAATGAGAATATCACATAGCGAAATCTATCCCTCCATTTCAACTAATTTTCACAGAGAAAATATATAACTAGATAATGGAATCAAATGAGAATATCACAGAGGATTATTCACAGTGAAAACTATTTCTCCTTTTCAACTAATTTTCACAGAAAATATATAACCAAATAATGGAAATCAAATGAGAATATCACAAAGGATTATTCACAGTGAAAACTATTCCTCCTTTTCAACTAATTTTCACAGAGAAAATGTATAACTAGATAATAGAAAATATATATGGAATCAAATGAGAATAACACAAAGAATCATTCATAGCAAGATCTATTAAAAGGATGAGATTTAGATTTGTATTTGAAAAACAAGAGAGATGAATTAGAGGGAGGAAATAAAGATTGATCAAATCTAGTTCTCAGCAAGAAATTGAAACAAATTGATCTAATTCTCATCAAGGAAATTGAAACAAGATTGATCTAATCTAATTTGCAGCAAGAATAAGATGCATGATTCAAAATAAAATAAAACTAAATTAAAAGAACCTGGATACTTACAATTGATGTAGAATCCCCTATGAATCCTTCAATTTGCCTCCCTTGATCCTTCAAGCTTGAAAAAAAATCCTCCAAAGCAATCTTAGCTATTTTCCAAAATGAAATATGACTACCAAAACAATTACTTGAGAGAAGGATTTCTTTATGGAATAACCAACTCCCATTTTTGAAAACTTGCATATCATTTATAAGAAAAATCCCTCTATTCCACTATCTAGAAATTTTAATTAAAAAAAGAGATTCTTTCCCAATTTTGGACTTCATGCAAATTGATTAGACTTAGTGGAGGAGTTACATGCAAGGTGGTGGAGAATCCTCTAGAAGCTTCTTATTCTTCCTACAACATGTGCCATAATTGGATGTGGAAATAAATAAATAAATAAAATAATGTATATTTTCCATGTGTGTGTGTGTGTGTGTTATTATTTTATCCTTTTATAATATTCTTTCAATCATTTAAATAGCTTATCCAAAAATATAATAGAGTTGTATTTTAAATCCAAAAGTGATAAAGGAGGGTTGTGACAGATACAACCAATCTAAAATTCAGTTCCTTCTCCTTGTGTCAATAATCTCCCCCTTAGACTGATATCTTTGTTAAGCTTTTTTATTATACATAAGTATATCTCCCCTTAATGTATATAAATCCTTATATTTTTCACATGAATATCTCTCCCCCTTTGACATCAATGCCAAAAATCTGACATAAATATCAAAGAAAAATCATAAACTGCCGAATCACAAGACTAACTACTCCACTAGAGTAGT
Source organism: Cryptomeria japonica (assembly GCF_030272615.1). Classification (NCBI taxonomy): domain Eukaryota; kingdom Viridiplantae; phylum Streptophyta; class Pinopsida; order Cupressales; family Cupressaceae; genus Cryptomeria; species Cryptomeria japonica. Next base: position 46,145,124 of record NC_081406.1, on the reverse strand, counting down.
AGCATCACCACATCAATCCAGAATGAATGATAGCTCTGATAATTTATACTGGACTGATGTCAATCAGAATCAATCAATTCTCTACCAAAGGGGCAAAAACCTCAACCTGTCTCTCAAATGCTCAAATGATTCCTCAAACCAATCTAACTTCATTTTCTTCCACCTACTCCTTTAGGAAATTATACTTGATAGAAATATCGGATTCTTTGATATGTCAATAGCAGCAGAGTTATTACAATGAATAACTACCGGTACATTACAATCCAGCCTTATATCCTTCAACATATGCTCCATCCATAGAATCTATGTACAACAGCAACATACTCAGCTTCAACAGTAGATAGGGAAGTACATGACTGCTTCTCCTGATCCATGAAACAAGTTTCTTTCCAAGAAAGAAAGCTTCACCATATGAGCCTATCTGGTTACCTATAACTCAAGCCCAATCCGCATCTGAACATGCTCAAAGTGTAAAGTCCTCATAAAACAAAAACCATACCAGAAAATCCTTGAAAATATCTAAAAATCCTAGCTATCAGAGCAAGGATTCAACATAATCAATTCCTTCCTTCTGAGAATATCCATTGCAAACCAATCAAGACAAGTTCCAATAACATCCAAGACCATGTGTTGTCCTTTCTAACTGACCCAATTCCTCTTCCATAGCTTTCATCCAACATTCATCCTTACAAGCTTCATAACTGATGTCGGTACAATTAAAGAAATTAAGCATACCTCATTAGCTACCAACCTTATTCTTGTCCAATTATTTGATCTTTTGAATGATTCAACCTTACATACCTAGGAATCTTCTGACTCTCTTTTCCTCTTTCCTGATCTTCAGTTACTGTTGAATTTTTTGATACTACCGGAGTAATTGGTTCTACATTTTGTTCTGGTAAAGGTGTTATCGGTTTAGTTATGATCATTTCCAGTGTCAGTTCTTGCTCATAAATTTTTATTTGACTTCTATTATGCTCATCCACCTTGACATTAGCGCTCTCCACAATTATCTACAATCTTTTATTATGACATCTATATGCTTTGCTTTCATTAGAATAACCAAGAAATATTCCTTCATCACATCTATGATCAGACTTGCCAATGAAATCATTTCTCCTGATATAACATTTACTACCAAATATTTTAAAATACTTAACTATAGGTGTATGACCAAACCATAACTCATAAAGTGACTTACCGGTGTACCATACTAGATCCAGGATCCAATAAATCTTTTCCGTTTAACCTTCAAACTGACTTCCAAAGATCTAAAATGGGCTTTAAGACCACTACCAGGGGCAATGCAAGATCTGACATCAATTTTCCTCCCCCTAAGGTGAATGCCTTAGTTGCCAGATGCATTTCCTAGTGGTGTAGGAACAATCTACTCTGTTGGTTGAGTAACCAGGGTATATCCTTCAACCAAATGAACATCTGGGGCAATTGATTTTGTCATTTGAGCCTTAGACTTCATAACCCACTTCTTCTCATGCTCCTTCCGAGTGTCATCAACCTTCTACTTTCCCTTCTCATTAGATTTATCACTTCCTGCTGATAGGTTCTTGCTTCTGCAAAATTTAGCAATATGTCCTACTTTTTTGCATGCATAACAAGTGACATTGTTCTTTTGAATTGCTTTACTGTAACCTTGACCATTCCTTGACCTATATTGATTAGCCATATGTCCAAACTTTCCACATGCATGACATTTCACATTCATTCTGCAATCTTTTTTCCTATGACCATACTTCTTATAATTTGAACATTGACCGAGAACTGCATTATTATTTTGATTTTCTCTATTTCTACAATGCCTTTCCATATGACCAAATATATTACAAACAAAGAATCTACAATTAAATTTATATGCATTGGATTGTCTTACCGGTGACCTCAAATTCCGGTTAACCTTCTGATCTTTATTTGCAATATCAGAACTTTCTCCATGCTCAAATCCAAGACCTCTAATGTCTCCAGTGTCCCTTTGATCCTTAAATAACTCATCAAGATTATCAGAATTAACCTTGAACTTATCTTTGTATTCATTTGCAATAGTCAGATCATCACTTAGTATTGTTACCATTCTTTCCAATTCTTTCTCTTACCATTCTTTCCAATTCTTTCTCATTTTGATTGCACCAATTCATTTCTCAACACATCATTCTCATGAACCAACCTAATGCATTCCTCAGATCTATCTTTCAAAGATATAGCAATATTTTCTTCTTTCTTCTTTCGGTCTTCAATCTCCTTGGACATCCTCATAGTTAGGGCTTGCATTTTATTCTTCGTGACCATATTTTTCTAACTCGGCTTCTAACATTGTTCCTTAAGGGCATCCTTCTCTTCATCATCCTGATTTTATAAAAGTTCCTTCTTTTTAGCTTGTGCAAATGACAACCTCTCATGTAGAGTAAAAATTAATTCCTTCGTAGATCTCAACTCATCTTACAACTTTATGTTCCTCAATCTTTTAGCATCATAGTCTTCAAGTGCTACTTGAAGTTCCTTCCTTAAACTTATCTCCATAGATTCTAGAAAAAAGACCTTCCTCAAGTTGTTAGACTTACTCCGAGGTACCAGACTCTAATACCAATTGTTTGGATTCAAGAACACTGAGAGGGGGGGGTGAATTAGTGTTCTATTGGAATGGAGAAATTTAACCTTATTAATACAAAAACTCATAAACCGGTAAACATAAAATCATATAACAATAAGAAACAATGCAACCACAAAGATGAACACCATAACACCATAGATTTATATGTGGAAAAACTCAAAGAGGAAAAACCATGGTGGGATTGGAGACCCATGATATCTATCCACTGATCAGATGAATAAATATTACAATAAGGGGCCTGCACATGCAGGAAGGCCAACAGCCTAGAGCACACTGCTCATCATAAAAGGAGTATAAACATCGGACAACAATCCAGAAAGAAGATTGAAATGCAAGTATAACATCTCCCATGCCCAAGTAAAGTTTCGATTAAGCTCAATATCAGAGGCCTAAAACCTCTTCCACAAACCCAACTCGATCACCTATGATCAACCAAATCCTTTGCATGAATGATTACAACATTATTCGTATAATCCCATACCATACATAATTTTCTATGATCTACAAAGAGATCTTACATCATATTTATACCAACCCAAGACCTAAACAATTAGGTCAACCACCTAAAAGATAATACAATAAATTCATAACTAAAACTCGTAATCTAATGATCAACCAAGTCAGCTTAGGCCAAAAACAATGTAAACCAATCAATAAATCCCATTGGTAATGCATCAGGAACATCTTCCAACATGTTATATAAATCGGTCCATAACTTAGATGAATAACCAATAGACCTAAAATAGGTCTCCATAAGCCAAGTGAAACACCACGAACAACTGGAACATGAACATGATAACCATCATCATCTGGATAACCTTGTAGAAGCCTCACCAACACCACTTAATAGATTCATCAAAAGATCTTCAACAAAGCTATTTTGATGAAACCCTCACCAGTAACCAAAAGGCTTACAAGAACAAGTGATAGCTTCTTGATCATCAAATCCTGAACCAACTGAATGTGATACATATCAGAAACACATGAATAACCAATCCAAACCAATTCCACAGACCAAATAATACCAGATCAACATCATCATACCAACCAGAAACCAATCATCCTACTGGGACCAACCAGATACCAGTAAACAACCCAAGCATCTAGTGTTGACATCAACAAAAAACATCAATGCAACACATAATCAATTCCTCCAAATTTCCAACACTATCCATATGAGTAGTTTATACTGCATTTTAGGCACTTTTCCAAAAAATGCTATAAGAACACCCAAAAACACTACTGTTTGGACTAGGGGCACTATGGGATAAAACAAGGGCACCACCGTACATACCAGGAATGCCAGTATTCATACCAGGGGTGCTGAGAGACATGCCATGGGTGCTAAGGTCCTAAAACTACATATACAAGTAAAATGACCAAAAATGCCATAGTATGGACTAGAAACGCTATGGTATGAACCAAAAACACCATGGTAAGTACCATAAATGCTAGGATACCTACCAAGGGTGCTAACCTAGGAACCATGGCCACTGAACTATCCTAGGGGTCTCAAAAAGTTAGTTTTTAGCCTATTTTTGTGTATTTTTGGTCTGTGGAAGTACTCCAGAGGCTTGTGCTATCTGTATTGAAATTCTTAGAGTTTATTATGATGTTTTTTAATCCCTTATAATTTTTCTTATTCTCCAATAAGAGGGTTGATGCCTTACCATTCAGGTGTTTCATATGTGATTTGTGGCTCTGACGAGAGGGAGAATGCCTCATTGTTGATGGATTGGTTGTATGGCTCTAGTGTGATGTGTTATGTCTCAGTGCTGAGGATTTTATGTTATTTGGAACTCTTTTATGAATTCCATTCATGATTGGCTATCCTTGATGTTGATTTGGTGAAGACATCTTTCTATGAGTTTGTTTTATGAGTTCTCTTTGCTCAATTTGTGCTCAGTTTGTTATGGATGTTATTGTATCATATGTGGGCCTTCATGATGTTTCTTTATGTTTTTTGGTTATGTATTTTTACCATATGGTTTTGGCCCATGGTAGGGAGAGTGGGCTCTTGCATGTTTGGATCAAGGTCTTAAGCATTAGGCCTCTAGGAGGGGGTATAGACTTGATGGAACCACATGAAGAGTTTATTTATAATTGAAAGTGATAAATTTAATAATTGATTAGTGGATTTAAGTATTTAAGAATTCACTAAAAAATATAATAATTGGATTTGTGCCACACCTCATAGCCCTTGAGGGATACTCAGGATGAGCATGGGAAGACCGTTGGAGCGGCAAGCCAATCTCCCTTGAATGGCTCCAAGGTTAAGATGGCTCCACATGTCTATCAGGGTGAGGCTTGGCCCCTTCTATTGTGAGGATAGCATGTGATGACACTCTTTCCCTATATGTATCCATTATCCATATGCCTTGATTTGTTTTTTCTTCCTCTGGAGGTTATTTGCTTTGATTTAGCCATGTTATGTGGGTAAAAGCACAAAATTGTGTCACGTTTTAGGCTAACTTATCAACATAAGTCAATTGAAGTAATTCTAACTAAAAGTTAATTTTAGTCAAACATATGGTCTATATAGATTCATTATAGCTAAGTTATATATGGAGCACAACTTTTCCAATTGGAAGTGTCTACTAAATGTATATTTTATACCACTTTGGGTCTAAGTGCCCAAAAAAAAAAAAAACTCGATGTTTCAACAACTCCTACTCTTATAAATAATATTTTTTTTGAAATGTAAAAATACCCTTTTATAGATCTATAAGTGAACTTTCCAAAATATATATCTTTTAATATTTTAATTAGTTTTTTATATTTCATATTTTATTTTTATTGAAATTATTTCATCAGCACTAAAATATAAGGTCGATTATCTTATCAAGGAAAAATAATAAAATTTATTTAAAAATTTTGAAAAAAATATGATGCAATAGAGAAAGGAATCTATGTCAAGGTGATATAATTCTTTTCTAATTTGGATAAATAAATAAGAAAAAAGTTGGTGATAATTGGAAAGAGTTATATTTCAGCACACGCAACTTTTCAAATTTATTGAAATATATATATAATAGTAAAACATATATCCATGCACTAAAGTTTCAAGTTATCAATATACACAAAAAAAATTGATGAAAAAATGGAAAATTTACTAAATAAAGTGTGGTGGCTTGTGTAACTTCAATTTTAGCATTTTATCAGCGACTAAATTATAGTGTTTACTTTATAAAAAACTACATTCAAATTATTTTTTAAAATTTTGTTAAAATAACAAACATAAAATAAAATAAAAAGAATATAAATTTAATTAGTTTACATCAATTCAAAATTCAAAACAAATATTTCAATTTCTATTGATTTACTTTAAAAATTTGAATCAACATTGACCATTTCTTTTATAAAGTGTGACACGGCTTTGTATTTTTACCCATGTATTTGGTGTTATATTTTCTATGTTGGAGTCTTGTGGTGTCTTGTTGTATGGACTTTGGTTGACAAGTGTTAGCTTAGGTCTTGAGTGTGGGTTGGAACCTTTGTCATCTCCTAGTACGAGGGTTGATTCCTATTTGGTTCCACGTGGTCGGGTGGTTGATGCCTTCTTCCATTGGGATAATCCTCTTCTTGGATGTAGAATGCATGGATTATTGGATTCTACATGTGTTGTTCTTCATAGCTGATTTCTATACTCTTGGAAGAGAAGACATTGTATCATAATGTATTGCAAATGTATAAGACATTGTATCATAATGTAGAGATTAGGGAGAGATCCCTGATTATTCCTTGATATCAAATATTCATTATGTAAAAGGAGTTTATGAGATCTATGTGAAAGTGAAATGGAATTTTTATTTGTACATGAGCTACATGAGATGGAATTTGTGTTATATCATGCTTAGGATGAATGCTAGAAAGAATAGAATAGATGTATTGATTCTTATTTGAATAATTAGGAGATTATTGTGGTTAAATGAGTTCTAGATGATTTTATTAAAGATTATCATGTGAATGATTTATGTATATGTGTTAATGTTGTTCTAGATGCATGAAAACTAAATGGTGAGAGGATATTAAAATATGATCTTCTAGATAGATAAGTGTTATGTTAGAATGATGTCAAGTAGTGACATTAAGATACCCTAAGGAATGGATGTGTTTGCAAGAGTATATTTGGAGATATGTTGATATTTAGAAACATTTAATCCACTTGTGTAATATAGGTTTATGGTGTTAATCATGTTGATTATATGTGTTCATGCAATTAGTTAATGTAATATTGATGTATGCATTAAGTGTTGGATTTTTTTTTTTTAAAAATTATCTCCATTTGTTAGTAGATTTTAGATTATTTCTCTAGGGTATTTTGGCGAGCATTAGATGTCTTCAAAGCTCCTAAAGGGTGTTGAAAATACTTGATGTACACTTGGTTAATGCTTCATTTTCTGTTGTAGACTTCATAAAACCTACACTTTCACTTCATAAGAATCTCCTTCAATCGCTAGATCTTCAATCTTGAAATAAGGAAAGGAAGGCTTTATGTAGAAGACCCTAACTTTGTTTTGAGTCATAGGTTGACTTAGAAATAAAAACTTTCTCCAATCTATTGGATTTGAATATTAAAAGACCACCAAAATGTGCTTCCAAAATTTGAGGAGAAAAATTTTAGACCATGTTGGTACCAACATGGTCCGAACACATTATCTGACCAAATTTTTGCCAAATTTTTTGGGAAGCAAGATATTATGATTTTAAAGCAAATTCCAAAAGTATGTGAGAATTTGAGATGTTTAGATATGCAAAATCGGGCCTTGAAGGTTGAAATAAGACATAATTAGGGTATTTGATGAAATGATTAATTGGGAGAATAAAATAAAAAGGGGGAACACTTAGGGTAAAGGGCCCAATTTTAAGATGTGTAGAGTGATGAAAGAAAACTTTCGATTTAATTAAATTAATTAATTAAATGCTTAAAGGGAAATTAAGATGCAAACACAGTAGGGTAGGTGCTAACCTAAGCATGGAATTGTTCCACCCAATTAAGGATGTACAATTTACGACGCTACACAAGAATATCATACTAGTTGCTAAAATGATCTTACATATATAGCCTTCTTGATAAAAACATCAATTATGCAAGAGAAGTGAAATTTTCCTTACACAACACATCCTAAGAGAAAAATTCCTTGCATGATACAAATTAGAAGTTTCCTTAAGTAGTGAAAGAGAAAGGAAACTTATCTCACATGTTATAGACTATTTCACGCATAAAACAGCTCTTAGTGTTAACCTCGCAACTCTAGGAAACATTCTATTTATAGAATAGAAACCATTCTCTTGTTGAACATTCAACTTGAGTTGCACTTAAGCAACTTCCACAATCACACCTTCTGAACTATAGAAAAATAAAAAATCCTTCTTAGTGGGGATGTTGTTCTACACAACACCCAACTTATCCCTAAAGAATAGAAACTTACTCTTCACCAAGGTCTTCATAAGAATGTTTGTTGTCTGCTCATTTGTAGGAATATATTGTAACTTCATTGTCAGATCTATCTCATGATCAAAGAGCCTAGATAGAAGTTTTTGAAGCTAGATAGCCTCACATGTAACCATATTAGTGTTGGTTGTAATTAGGGATGGTGGATTCCAATTGCCTTGGGCAACATTGGAATCCACCTAAGGGGGCCAGCCCCTTCTCCAACGTGTAGGGCTGGGCCCTATACCTCATGACATTTCTTAAAGACTCCACGCTACAGCTAACATGCCAACATGATAGGGCCAACCCTATCCCAATGCATTTCAGATTAAATAAATTAAAAGATCTTTAATTTATTTGGCAAGCCAACATGATTAGGAGTATTGGTCCTCATATAAATAAACATAAACTTCACATCATTATTCACTTATTCATGTTCATGTGGAATATTCATGTTTGCCTTATGCGAATTGAAGGAGAAATATTACAATGAAATATGTCTGCTATACCAGCGAATTACATCTGCCACTAAAGTGTGAAATTCATCCATAAAGAGAGTGAACTGAAGTACTAAAGGTTGCCGACCAGCAAAGTGCAGGTTTCATGTGCAATATAATACAGACCTAGGGTTTGGATTTGACTGCTATTGGAAGTGTTAAAGGGAGTAGATTTGAACACTTGTTGCTTGTGAAAGTGCAGTCTTGTGAAAGACATTATCAGCCCTAAGTGCAATCACCTTCAAGTACTTGAGATAAGTGTTGTAATCTCCATATGAATATAATCCATAATCAGATCTAAGGATCTTTTCTAGCTTGGTTTTTCCTCCTAGGAGGTTTTCCCAGGGTAACCATGTCTTGTTCTTATTTGTTCATTTCTTGGTTATGCTTAAATCTGGAAAATTGTAAATCTTTCATTTAATTAATTTAGTTAGCAATCAAATTCTGATTTTTTGAGTTTACATTAACCTGAAAGGGTTAAAATCAACATGGTATCAGAGTAAGTTTGTACTAACCGTAATCAGATCTAGCATTCTGTAACCTAGATCGTGCACTTTCTTGCTATCATAAAATTGATGACAGGTTCCAGGATCGAGGAAATATTGAAAAGGTTTTGTGATCAAAGGTTTAGCATGGTCAAATCTTGGTCCTGTATGCTTGAAGATTTGACTCTTCAACGTCACTCAAGATAAGTATTTTTGAGTCATTGCATTCTTGATTACAAGATATATTATACTCATCTTATCCAAAAGATTGAAGTATTATTGTCTTGCTGACCTAGTTCTAGGTTGTATTGATTTTATGATTCTAATTGCCTTAGTTGGAGACTTATCTAATATAGAATATTATTTAGATATCATCATGATCTTTGATTTGGATACTCTTTTTGTTATAACTTAGAAGGTATTCTAAATTTTTGTTTGAGTATTGCAAAGTATTATAGATCGATTCTTCATTAATGTTTTGATTGGAATCAGGAATGTCTTGGACTCATCATCCACAATTGTCATCTATATAACTATGATCTAAATACTTGTTATGTTCTCTACATATGTAATTTAGATATTATTATTATGTTAAATAATATGGACTGGTTCTATTATTGACCCTTGATCTAAAAGTTCTAAGTATTCTTGTGATGAATACTTACATGCATTCTAAGTGAGTAGCTATGCTTGGTTGAGTTACATTTTTTTAATGATCTTCATTCATGACATTTTTTGTTGAATTGAATTCTACTTGACATGAACGACTTATGGAGATGTGTACAGTCATGAGGAGCTAATGATTGTTTTCCTTTGCATCATTGATATAAGTATATCGACTGAGGTGTAGGAATTTTATGTTCTATTAATTATGGAGATGAACTCTTAATGAACAGATCAAGATCACTTTGACTTAATATTTTGGCCTATGTGTAATTTTACTAATAGGTGTTCTTGATAGAAAAGTTTAGTTGAAAGATGATCTGCAATCATGTTCATAGTATGCAAGGGTTAATGCTAGACGAAGAAACTTATTTCTCCTATCTATTACTCAACCTTGTAGTTCGTATAATATAGATCTTCTTCGTGTACTTTTTGACATATGGGATTCTTCTCTATCATAAACTACCTTGACATCTGTTTGGTTTTGATCAAGTATAAATTATGCTTGGTAGTTAACAAAGAGTATAACTAATGAGTATTTTATCAATATCATTTTACAGAATGATGTTGTTGTTAGATCAATTTTATCAATGCTCATTTGTTTTGATTTACTTCCGATTACTTCCTCTGGACTGAACTGCAAATAGATGAACTAATGGATATTATGGCTACATTCAGTCTTTGGTCTTTTCTATTTTCTTTCTTTTGATTTGAGTGAACTATTACTTTCGTTTACTGTTCACCAATGTTATAAGTTGTTCTAGTAATCATGTGTTTCAGAACATAGCCTTGAGATGTTCTCAACCTTCAAATCTGACCATTGATGTGAAGAATTGTTGTTTTAGAAGTGTATTAAAGATCCCTTTTGCTCTTGATGTTTTATTGCAAACCTTTTTTTGTTTGGTTTTGTAATACCAAAGATAACGATCAACTATGGACCTTAATGGAATCTTGAGTTCTGATAATTGTAGATTAATCACTTCTCCTATAAGAGATTGATGGGGCACGATTGGATGATTTGTGAGGTTTGAGTATTCTTTATTGTAGTTTGTTCCAAGAGATTGAATTTATATCTTGTCTTACTAATGTTGCATAATGTTTCTATTCATTGGCTGAAACTATTTCTTACAAATCTATGATTCTATTTGTGATTCCTCTTTGAAAGATTTCGCAATTGATCTCTTAGGATTTTCATTTTCTATTGATGACATTTGATTGGCAATCTTGTTGTGTAATCTCTTGATGGAAGTTATCCTCATCTTATCTCAACAATTGTGCCATGGGTCCACCTTATTGATTGAAAGATAGATGGATAGGATCCTTGAGGTTAACATAAAAGATTGATTGGGCAGAAGTTAAGAGGGAGTGCCTCCTTCTGAGTTTGGTATACTCTAACTTATGTTGGTTGATTACCTTTTGATTATGAGTATTAGCATGGAATTCTTTTCTTGGGTCAAGCATTTTTTAATTTCAGTATGATTGAATTGACTTGATTCTTAAGTGTATGATTTTCTATCCTTGAGTATAGGAAATTGATTGGATCCTTTAGTGGCTTGGAGTGCTTCTAAACCAGGGCATACTAATTCTTCAAGGGAAATTAATGGGATGAGCATACGCTCGAAGGAAGTTTGAGTGCTTTGGAAGCTGTGATTGGACACAGTTGCTATTGAGAGGGAGTTCCAGCTACTTTGGTATATCTTGAGGGTTATGAGATTTAGGATAGAGTAACTCATGTGTGAAGATTGAAGAAAGCCCTGTATGGCCTCAAATGAGCCTCTCGTGCTTGGTATGAAAGAATTGATAAATACTTGTTAAGTTTAGGATTTTGTAAAAATGATACTGACTCTAAACATCTACTTTAATTTATCCAATGCTGAAATGATAATTCTAGTTCTATATGTGAATGATTTATTTCTTACTGGTAAAGATGAACTTATCATTAGATGTAAGAAAGAACTAGCCTCAGAATTTGAAATGAAGGACTTAGGTCTAATGCATTATTTCCTAGGTCTAGAAGTATGGCAAAGATCTAACGAAATTTCTCTAAGTCAAGGAAAGTCTACTATTGATACTTTGAAAGGATTTAGAATGATGGATTGTAAACCTATGTCTACTCCTATGGAATCTAACTTAAAGAATTTAATTGTTTCTGCAGCTAATTCTAATTTTGCAGATCCATCAGAGTGCAGGCAGTTGATTGGATCATTGATGTATCTAGTTAACACTAGACTTGACATATGCTTTGTAGTGAATGCTCTCAGCCAGTTCATTAGCATGCCCAAACATGTTCATCTTATTGCTGCCAAGCACATCCTAAGATACTTGTGAGGCATAGTTGTTTTAGCTTAGGAGCCACAGTGATCTCTTGGGCTCGTAGAAAATAATCCTCAGTTGCACTAAGTACTGCTAAAGCTGAGTATATTGCAGCAAAGCATAGCTTCTAGAGAAGCAGTGTGGCTTCATAAGCTTCTTGCTGGGTTGTTTGGTCAGCCTTGGAATCCTTCAATTATTTATTGTGATAATCAGAGTTGTATCCAGTGTTTCATGACAGGTCAAAACATGTGGAAACTCATTATCACTTCATTCGAGATATGGTGCAAAGAGGCATCATTCAGCTGAAGTATGTTAGCACTGACGAGTAGGTTGCAGATATTCTTACCAAGCCTCTATCCAAAGTGAAGTTTGTGTACTTCAGGGATAGACTCAGTGTTGTGGAAAATGAAATCTTGATTGAGAGGGGGTCTCAAACTCAATGATACATTGTGTTGTATCAAACCACCCTCTGCGGGCAATGTAAGGTGGTATTGTAATCTTCTTAGGGAGAAGAGTAATTGTTAACCATCCTCTGTGAGAAATGTAAGATGGTAGAAAAGATCCTCTCCACCCTCTGTGGGCAATGTAAGGTAGATCCAGTATATGCTTGTGTGCGAGCTAGAATATTATATTATGTAGTTCCATTATATGCTTGTGTGCAAGATGGAAGACTACAATATTTTGATTATGTAATCCATTCTTTTCTTGTGTGCAAGATGCAATATTATGGTTATGTTTCTCTTCCCTAATTAAGAGGGATTGTTGGTTGTAATTAGGGATGGAGGATTCCAATTGCCTTGAGAAACATTGGAATCCACCTAAGGGGGCTAGTCCCTTCTCCAACGTGTAGGGTTGGGCCCTATACCTCACGGCATTTCATAAAGACTCCACGCTACAGCTAACACACCAACATGATAGGGCCAACCCTATCCTAATGCATTTTAGATTAAATAAATTAAAAGATCTTTAATTTATTTGGCAAGCCGACATGATTAGGAGTATTGCTCCTCATATAAATAAACATAAACTTCACATCATTATTCACTTATTCATGTTCATGTGGAATACTCATATTTGCCTTATGCAAATGGAAGGAGAAATATTACAGTGAAATATGTCTACTATACCAGCGAATTACATTTTCCATTAAAGTGTGAGATTCATCCATAAAGAGAGTGAACTGAAGTACTAAAGGTTGCCGACCAGCAAAGTGCAGGTTTCATGTGCAATATAATATAGACCTAGGGTTTGGATCTGACTGCTATTGGAAGTGTTAAGGGAGCAGATTTGACAACTTGTTGCTTGTTAAAGTGTAGTCTTGTGAAGACATTATCAGCCCTAAGTGTAATCACCTTCAAGTACTTGAGATAAGTGTTGTAATCTCCATATGAATATAATCCATAATCAGATCTGAGGATCTTTTCTGGCTTGGTTTTTCCTCCTAGGAGGTTTTCCCAGGGTAACCGTGTCTTGTTCTTATTTGTTCATTTCTTGGTTATGCTTAAATCTGGAAAACTGTAAATCTTTCATTTAATTAATTTAGTTAGCAATCAAATTCTGATTTTCTGAGTTTACATTAATCTGAAAGGGTTAAAATCAACAATTGGTTACCATATACTTGGCCTCTTTCAAACTCAATGCAACTGAATTTTGTTTCTTTCTATACCAAGAGACAACATCTGATCCCAAGCTGAAACAACACCCTAGCATGCTCTTTTTGTTAGTTATACTATCTGCCCAATCTGCATCGGTAAACCCCTTGAGCTTCACTCCATCCTGCTAAATCAATTTTGCCTCAGAGATTCTTGAAGGAATTGAAAACTGAAACATGAAGAAATTTGTGATACAAAACTTGGCTTCGTATTTAGATTTTAGTGCTCTAATACCATGTTAATTTCTATAACCCAACAATAGATCAATTGTTCAACAAATATCATAGAAAAGAAACCATCTGATTTATAACAATTAATACATTAATTTAATTAACAATAATAAATAGCAGAAGCAAATTTGCATGAAACCAATCACACAAACATAGATAACACCAATATACCCAGGAAAAACCTACAAATGTTGAATCTTCTATTCAACTTCAAGAGTAAAATTTCCTTCAAGAACTTCATCCTAATTTCTACAAATATCTTACATATATTTCCTTCTTGATGAAAACATCAATTATGCAAGAGAAGTGAAACTTTCCTTACACAACACATCCTAAGAAAAACGTTCTTGCATTATGCAAACTGGAAGTTTCCTGACATGGTGAAAGAGAAAGAAAATTGTCTCACATAACATAGACTATCTCACACATAAAATCACTCTTGGTGTTAACCTCACAACTCTAGGAAACATTCTATGTACAAAATAGAAAACATTCTCTTGTTGAACATTCAACTTGAGTTGCACTTAAGCAACTTCCACAACCACACCTTCTGAACTACAAAAAACTCAACATTTGGCAGGGGATGTAATAATTTAATTTGACTATATTTTCATGTAGATGTGGACTCCCCATAGTGCATCCGCATAAAAGGTTTTTTGCTTTCATATAGGTATCCAAAGGTCATGGTAGTTGGTGGTGTCTGCAAGGTCAAGTTGTGCACTACACGCAAGACGCAAGGGTAGAGACCCTTATAAATTATGGATGACTTCAATTGTAAGGCATGGAAGGTAGAGGGCTCACCATCCTAATTGCAGTACATCCCTATCAACTAATGCTACAATAATTGTGTTTACATATTTTGCATTAACCACAGGTTACTCATTATTTCTCTTCATGCTTTTGACATGGCTACTTAATATTTAAATGATAAAAAATATTTGAAGTTTAAACTCAACTTTATTACATATAAACACATTGAGTAGAAAATAATAATTTTATATTAATATATAGAATTATGTTAATTGTAATAGAAATAATTTCTGTTTGACCTACTCCTACCACCAAGGCAATTATAATTGTGACATTTATTCAGCCACTATGTTAACATTGTTATCTCTTATCCTTGCTAAAATAAAATTAAAACTCATAATTAGGTATAAGTTTGATCATATTATAACAAAGGATAATAAGAGGTAATACAAAAATATAATTATATCCTAGCAATGGGTATACAAAATCTCTATAATATGGCTCTATGTGCTTCCCTAACATGTTATGTTTTGAATGACATGAAGTATCATCAATGCCTTATATTTATCTCATGACATACTACTTGAGAAAACACAACGTGCATCAACCACCCCATTTGAAGATCATATAATAAAATAGAAAAAACATAATGTGGAATATATATATATATATAACCAAAATATTTTTAAATGCATATAGATTTTAACCAAATATGTTTATTGTGAAGATGTATTCTCAAGTAGTAGAAGTCTTGTATTATTTACTTAGATTAATTTAGAAGTTTAGATTTGATGATTCTAAGTAGAGCATAAAAGATGGTATATGATAGACTAATGTTGAACACAATGTGTCATTGAGAGTGGGGGGAGGGGGGGGTGAATCAATGGTTCTTAAAAAAAATTCTTTATAAACCAAACTTGGAATATCGGTTATCAACATAAACAATCAAACCAGTAACATAAGAGTGGATATCAAAAAAGCTAAACACACAAATGCATAACCCACAATACTAGATGTATGAGGAAATCCCAATATGGGTAAAACCTCAGTGAGAAATATTGCTAGAGTCTAAGGCTCCAATGCAACCTCACAATGAAACAAAAAATTACAATGATTTAGGGAACCAACCCAAGGAGCACCAGCCCCTACTAATTGAGGGCACCAACCCAAAGGAGCTCCAACCCTTGTACCAAGAACCAAATTGGTGTAATATAATGAAATACAATTTTGATACAGTGATAGCACCTAGTTGCAAATGAGTTCTACAACACCTGATCAATGAATTTTTGTCGGTTAAAAACTGCCTCTTCTTCATTGGTTCTTACACTACTAGTTATCATATTACTCTCTCTGATCACTCACCGGTTACTCCAAGCCTTTCTTCTCTCTCTCTCGGCCTCACACTTCACTGTGTAACTCTTGGATGCCTTCCTAACCAATTACTCCTTATCGATACGCTTGATTGTTAAGAGTGTAACAATTTGTTAGTTACTTTATCTCTACCGATTAGACCCTCTCACCAGTTTAGCCTGCTAACACACATTGTAACTTTATGAGAATATATTTTAAGGCATGTTATCTTTCTTTCTCAAGCTCTCTTTCCTCTCACATTCTGCATCAAGCATCAACTGATTTTAGTCTGGAGCTAACATATTTATCTTTTAGGGTTCCAGCCAAAGTAGCATTCAAACAATGCCATGTTAGGTTAACCTTCACCAACTCAATCAGTCTTAGATTTGATTTGATATGCTTTTCTAGAATGATGATCTTCATCACACCAAACAACATCGTGATCACCTCACTATTCGATGTGCATTTTCTATTTTAAGATGTCTATGACATTCTTTTCTATGTTTCTCTGTCAAACACCATTCATGACTCGGTTGTTCCCTTCGGCAAGCGGCTACAAAGATCAGATCTTATTGTTGGGTTAGTTCAATCACTTTGCCATCTTGTCTTCTTCAAGCTGCAACATTCTGCCATCCTTCCATGATTTTTGGGTTCTTCATTAATGTCGACCTACTTGTTGATTGTTACATCGATGAATGCTTCATCAACCTCTGCATGCTCGCCACCTGTCATCCTTGTTGACATCCACCTAAGCTCAGTTTTCTATGTCTATTTGACATCCTACACCGACCAAGATTAACTACTGGTTAAACTCACCTTACTGGTATAACCTAACTTCACCAGTTAACCTTCATGCCTACTGACCTCTTCTCTATCAGTGGATCAATATGGCCTTCCATCAAACATGTTGGCCCATCAACTAAGTCCATTTACCGGTAGCATTAAACTTCTCTGTTTATACCGGTTCACATCCTTTTGTTCTTCTTTTCTTGCTTTCTTTGCCTTGCCAATGGTCATGCTTTACTCGTAGATGATGCATTTCATGTGTACCGGTAAAATGCCTTTCTGTCTTCTTACACACACATTTTGTTGACATCATCATGTCTTACTTCACCCATACCGATCACCACTACTTACTTACCGGTGACCATGTCACACCAGTTGACATCAATGACAACCTAATGCAAACAATGCCAAAAATCTCCCCCTTTGGCATTGATGTCAACTCACTGCAAGTCTTCATACCGGTATATTTCTCCCCCTTTGACATAATGACAAAGGGTCAAGGTAATTCATTCTTCCCCTTTGATTCATACTTATCTTACCTTTTGTCAAATCTTCTCTTAGTGATTACTGTCGGTACTGAGACATACAACCTTGAACTTTCCCAATGATCAAAATGTGGTTCAAGAGATATTCTTGGCATTATGTGAACCGGTATGTGGACATAATGACATTGTACGTTGTCATTGATGTCAATATGTTGAAGAGGTGTGAACCGGCATATGTGAGAACTGGTATAACACTGTGAACCGGCATTGGTGCCAAAGTGAAGTGGTGTGCTTGTTCAAGGTGAACCAGCATATGGTTATGGGAACTGGCACATGGAAGCATTGTATGACTACTGGTTGGTAGTCTCAACTTCAGGGTTTCTGATTGATGTGCTTCAAGCCTGTATGGCTCAACTGGTGACATTGTGTGATGAGTTAGCATTGTAATGAAGAATAGATCATGTTGCCACGTTAGCCTTGTGCGCGTGAAGGATCTTGCATGAAGGAGATTGTTCCTATCTACCTTGGGAATGTGTGAAGTTTGTAAAATGGTGATAACATGTGATGGGTTATCAGCCACCATGAAATCGGTGAAAATGGACGATGGAGAATGTCTTGAGATTAGATCAAGACTGTTGTAATTAATGGAGTGTTCTCAACGGTCAGGATTGAACCGTTTGAATTCCTTAACCTAACAGGTTTAGGGTTTAGGGTTTATGCTACCGACCTATTTATTTTCCTATAAGGTCGATGTTGTGTCTCTTTATGAGGTTGTTGGAAAAAGTTTTGTGTGTGTATCTGAGAGAAGGGATACGTAATTCTTGCCAGACCAAAAGGAGAGAAGTGATACCCGCAGAGTGTAAGTGCAAAAGGTGAAGAGGAGCTTAAGTAGATTTGCATTGGCATTGAGTGTTGTTACCAAATCATTGTAATACCTGTTGATCTCTAACCACTTCAACAGTTGGAAAATCCCTTAATAGGGTAGCCTTAACCGGCTTGCTGAAAATCCTTTAACAGGGTAATTCAAAGCTACTGAGTTCGGAATCCTTTAGCTATTGAGTTCTTGAAATCCTCTAACAAGGTAACCTTTAACAGGGTTTAAACCTTAACTGGGTATTGTAGCCATCCCTTAACCAGGTGATCTTTAACAGGATCGGTTCCTAGCAGAACCTATTGTAATGTCTCTAACCGTACAAGGCTCCTAACAAAACGAACTTCTAAAGAGTTCAAAAACAACTTGTGGGTATTCATCCCCACCGTGGTTTTTTCCAGTTGGGTTTCCACATGAAAAATATGTGTGTCATGTGTGATGCTTTTATCTTGTGATGCTTTGCTATTGTCTATCAAGCATACGATGGTTCTGTGTTTTATGCCTGTCGATAAAACATGTTGAACAAGCTATTATTATGATCTGATGATAGATTACTTGTTTATGTATAAGAGTGAAATGGTAGTGTAGTCTCAAGTTGAGTGATAAGCTAAGTGAGTAACCGATTAATGCTTGTCTCAGACATTCTTAGCTTTACCAGTTGCACTTTGTTTCAAAACGGTGTCACTGTCTGCCAGTCATTTGAAGTGTCTGTTGTCAAACCGGTTTATGACTATATTTTTGTCTATATAGATTCACCTCCCCCCCTCTCAGTACCAGTTTGGTACTATTCGCTCATCATTGAGTTATCAATTGGTATCAGAGCATCCTCCAGGTCCTCTGTGCTATAAGCTTAACCGCTTGAGGTAAAGATCCCAGTCTAATGATGAAGAGGGAAGGTCAAAAGTTTAACAGAGAAAATTTCAATATATGGAAATATAAAATGAAGATATTCATCAGAAGCATGGGTGCTTAACACTAGAGCTATGTTGAGACTGTCTATGTTGCTCCTACCAGTACCCTTACCGATGACCAAAAGAGAGAGATGCGGGAGAATGGGCAAGTCATGGAAGCCCTAATTAGTAGTTTATCTGACATTGGGTTTATTGATGTTCAGGATAAGGTAAATCCCAAAGAGGTATGGGATACTCTTGAAAATATCTATGGTGGTGATGAGCATGTAAAACAGGATAAGGAAGAAAGCCTTAGAGGGAAGTTTGAAGATATGCGGATGGTTGAAGGTGAGACCATTCAACAGTATGGAATAAGGATCAAAACCATTGTTGGAGATATCAAGAGTGCACGTGGTAAAACAGAAGATGACACTATGGTAAGCAAAGTCCTGAGATCCCTATTGTCGGTCTATGCAATAAGGGTTGCTACTATTCAGGAGCTGAGATCAATAGACAAGACTAAGGTATCCTTAGACTCCATCATAGCAAAGTTGACAGCCTATGAGCTAAATAGTTTTGATGGCAGTTTTCAAAAGACCGAATCGGCTTTTAAAGCTTCTGTTGTACCATCCAGAAAAGGAAAAGAACCTAGCACTAGTGGTGAACCAAGACAGACCAGAGAAATAGATGATGAGGAGATTCTAATGGCATTTGAAGCTCTCCTTTCCAGGAAACCTCCAAAAGGAACCAGCAAATACAAAGGTAAGCTACCTTTGGAATGCTTTTCTTGCAACTAGATAGGACATATTGTTGTAAATTGTCCTAATGGCGACAACAAGGACAAATCGAAAAGGTTCAAGAAATTCAAAGGAGGAAACTAGAGAAGTTGTTTTGTGGCAGTCGATGAAGGTGTCACAGATGAAGAATTAGAGGATGATGAAAATGAAGATATTATGTTTGTTGATGTCAAAGAAGATGTGTCAGACAAGAAGGCTCTTATCTCCCGGTTTGATAATTCCAATGAGTGGATCATTGACAGTGGCTATTCTCACCATATGACTGGTGACCGGAACAATTTTCTATCCTTGGAGGAGTATGATGGTGGTGTGGTTCACTTTGGAAATGACGCACCATGCATGGTCAAAGGCAGAGGGTCCATCTCTCTAAATGGAAAGAGTAGTGCTGACAATGTGTATTGGGTTGATGGTCTTAGACACAACCTTTTGAGTGTTGCCCAACTGAATGACAGTGGTCTCACTCTGAAATTCAAGAATGGAGTTTGCAGAATCAAAGGAAAGAATGGTGAATTGGTGGCCACCGGCATGCAGACCAAAGGTAACCTATTTCATCTGAATGCAAATATAAGTACATGTCTTATGGAAAAATTTGATGATAGTTGGATATGGCATAGGAGACTCTGCTATGTAAACTTTGATAACATTGTGAAAGCTAATAAGATCAAGGCAGTTAGAGGGTTGTCGGTGCTAAGAAAATCAGATAATACCTTGTGTAGAGAGTGTCAATTGGGGAAAATGTCTTCCTCAACCTTTAAAGGTAAATATTTCACTGCTGACAACTTGCTTGATCTTGTGCATGCTACTTTGTGTGGTCCTATGAAAACTAGAAGTGTGCAGGGTGATAAGTACTTCATGATTCTCATTGATGACTGCTCAAAAATGATGTGGGTCACATTCTTGAAAGACAAGTCTAAAGCCTTTGTAAAGTTCAAAGCTTTTAGAGCTTTAGTGGAGAAGGAAAGCGGTAAAAGGATCAAGTGCCTGAGAACTGATCAGGGAGGGGAATTCACTTCCAGTGAATTCAACAAGTACTGTGAAGAACATGGCATCAAGAGACAATTGTCTGCCCCCCGGACTCCACAGCAGAATGGCCTAGCAAAGAGGAATAATCGGATTGTGGTTGAAGCAGCTAGAACCATGTTGATTCAAGGAAAGGTAGCTCACACCATTCAGAGAGAAGTGGTGAGCACTGCAGTCTACACAATGAACCGGGTACTCATCAAGAAAGGTAAGGATAAAACTCCTTATGAGTATTGGACTGGTAAGACACCTGTGGTTAGCTACTTTAGAGTGTTTGGTAGCAAATGTTACATCAAGAGGAGTGAACACCAGAGCAAATTTGATGCGAAATGTGATGAGGGAATATTCCTTGGATATTCCACCAAGAGCAAAGCTCTCAAGTGTTTCAACAATAGGACTCAGAGAATTATGGAAAGCATCAATGTAAGAGTTGATGAAACCTCTGAGAAAACTGAGGAAACTGGTAGTGAGCAAGTGGTAAACGAACCGGTTGCAACCTTCTAGGAACCAGTTGTCAGTCAACTGAGTACTAGTAACAGTGTTCCTACACCAGCAAATGTAGATGCTGATACTGATGGAGATGAGGATGAAGAAGAAAAGCAAGAGGAATCCATCAAGACCATTCCTCGGTATGTCAAGCTGAATCATGGTCCTAATCAAATCATAGGAGATAAGGATGTAGGAATCCTTACAAGAAGAAAGGTCAGAGAAAACTCATGTATGATCTCTGAATTTGAGCCTAAATCATTTAAAGAGGCACATAAAGATCAAGACTGGATCAAGGCAATGGAAGAGGAACTTGACCAGATAGAGAAAAATGGTACATGGTCTTTGGTACCCAAACCGGAGCATAAAAATGTCATTGGTACCAAATGGGTCTTCAAAAATAAGCTAAATGAGGATGGGACAATGATTAGAAATAAAGCCAGATTGGTATGCAAAGGATATGCTCAAGAAGAAGGAGAAGACTATGGAGAAACCTTTGCTCTTATAGCCAAATTGGAAGGGGTCCGTATGCTTCTTGCATATGCAGCTTTTAAAGGTGTCAAAGTATATCAAATGGATGTAAAATCTACATTCCTAAATGGTGTACTAGAAGAGGAGGTTTATATTGAGCAACCAGATGGGTTTTCCCTTTCCGAAGATAGTGACATGGTATGTAGGCTACATAAAGCCCTATATGGACTAAAGCAGGCACCTAGGGAATGGTATGAATGTCTGCATTCCCATCTTGTGAAGATTGGATTTGAAAGAACAAGTGAAGATAGCAATATCTACTTGAAGTCTGAAGGAGATTAGATCCTGATCTATGAGGTATTTGTTGATGACATTATCTTTGGTGGAGATGACAAGATGAGTCATTAATTTTCATATGAGATGAAGAAAGAGTTTGAAATGTCACTCATAGGGGAGATTAAGTTCTTCATTGGACTGCAGATCCAGCAGATGAAGGATGGAATCTTTATCACTTAGTCCAAATATGTCAAAGAAGTGTTGAATACTTTTGGCATGGAAGATAGCAAACCAGTTGGTACACCGATGGTGACCGGTTGTAAACTATCCAAAGAGGATGACTCTGCATTGGTTGATGAAAAGGAATACTGATCAATGATTGGTAAATTACATTATGTAGTGCATAGAAGATCGGATATTGCACATTCAGTTGGCATAACTACAAGGTTCCAAAAAAGTCCAAGAGAATCCCACTTGGTTGCAGTCAAGCGGATTCTTAGGTATCTGAAGGGAACTATTGACTATGGATTGTGGTATCCATATAGCAAGGATTTCAACTTGAAAATGTTCACAGATGCTGATTGGGCTGGTAATGTTGATGATCGAAAGAGCACAATCGGTGGTGCATTCTTCCTTGGTGGTAGACTAGTCTCATGGATGAGTAAGAAGCAGAGTTGTATCTCTCAGTCTACAGTGGAAGCTGAGTATGTTGCAGCTTTGATGAACTGCACTCAGACAATTTGGATGAAGCATGTATTAAATGGCTTCAAAGTTCCTGTATCTAAACCAGTAAGTATATTTCGTGACAATACTAGTGCAATTAATATATCCAAGAATCCGGTTTTACATTCTAGAACAAAGAGATTGTACTGGAACATGTTTCCAGTAAGGAGCAATTAGCAGACATATTCACCAAGCCTCTCCCAAAGACTACATTTATGTACTTAAGAGGTGAATTAGGGGTACTGCCTCTTTAGAAGGTGAACTAAAGGTATATGCTCCACATCAGTTCTGTATTGCATGGTCAAATCTTTCTTCAAGATTGATGTGTTGAAGGATGCTACTCCTCAGGGGGAGCAACATAATGGAACAGGGAAGCTTGTGCCTCCACTTTGGCATTGTTGTCAAAGGGGGAGAAGATGTGAAGTGGAGAAGATATCTGCAGAAATTGGGGGAGAAGATGTGAAGCGGAGAGATATCTTTGTATATTGCTATCAATGCCAAATGGGGATATTGTTGGCATTATGTGAACCGGTATGTGGACATAATGACATTGTATGTTGTCATTGATGTCAATATTTTGAAGAGGTGTGAACCAACATATGTGAGAACCGGTATAACACTGTGAACTGGCATTTGTGCCAAAGTGAAGCGATGTGCTTGTTCAAGGTGAACCGGTATATAATTATGGGAACCAGCACATGGAAGCGTTGTATAACTACCAGTTGGTAATCTCAACTTCAAGGTTTCCAGTTGATGTGCTTCAAGCCTGTATGGCTCAACCAGTGACATTATGTGATGAGTTAGCATTGTAATGAAGAACAGATCATGTTGCCACGTCAGCCTTGTGCACGTGAAGGATCTTGCATGAAGGAGATTGTTCCTATCTACCTCGGGAATGTGCAAAGTCTGTAAAACAGTGATAACATGTGATGGGTTATCAGCCACCATGAAATCGGTGAAAATGGATGATGGAGAATGTCTTGAGATTAGATCAAGACTGTTGCAATTAATGGAGTGTTCTCAACGGTCAGGATTGAACCGTTTGTATTCCTTAACCTAACAGGTTTAGGGCTTAGGGTTTATGCTACTGACCTATCTGTTTTCCTATAAGGTCGATGTTGTGTCTCTTTCTGAGGTTGTTGGAAAAAGTTGTGTGTGTGTGTATCTAAAAGAATGGATACGTAATTCTTGCCAGACCAAAAGGAGAGAAGTGATACCTGCAGAGTGTAAGCGCAGAAGGTGAAGAGGAGCTTAAGTGGACCTTCATTGGCATTGAGTGTTGTTACCAGACCATTGTAATACCTGTTGATCTCTAACCACCTCAATAGTTGGAAAATCCTTTAACAGGGTAGCCTTAACCGGCTTGCTGAAAATCCTTTAATAGGGTAATTCAAAGCTACTGAGTTTGGAATCCTTTAGCTATTGAGTTCTTGAAATCCTCTAACAAGGTAACCTTTAATAGGGTTTAACCCTTAACCGGGTGATCTTTAACAGGATCGGCTCCTAGCAGAACCTATTGTAATGTCTCTAACCAGACAAGGCTCCTAATAGAGTGAACTTCTAAAGAGTTCAAAAATAGCTTGTGGGTATTCATCCCCACTGTGGTTTTTCCCAGTTGGGTTTCCACGTGAAAAATATGTGTGTCATATGTGATGATTTTATCTTGTGATGATTTTATCTTGTGATGATTTTATCTTCTGATGCTTTGTTATTGTCTGTCAAGCATACGATGGTTCTGTGTTTTATGCCTGTCGATAAAACAAGTTGAACAAGCTGTTATTATGATCTGATGATAGATTACCTGTTTATGTATAAGAGTGAAATGGTAGTGTAGTTTTGAGTTGAGTGATAAGCTAAGTGAGTAACCGATTACTGCTCGTCTCAAACATTCTTAGCTTTACCAGTTGCACTCTATTTCAAACCGGTGTCACTGTCTGCCAGTCATTTGAAGTGTCTGTTGTCAAACTGCTTTAGGACTGTATTTTTGTCTGTACTGATTCACCCCCCCTCTCAGTACTAGTTTGGTACTATTCGCTCATCATTGAGCTATCAGATATAGATACTACTATGAACCCCCCCTTAACCATATATCTCCTTACAAACTTAAGTGCATGAGGCAAGTGATACAACTCCCAACTTGGGTCTTAATTACTCAAAAGTGCTTACCATTAATGGTTTGGTGAAGGTGTCTACCACTTGTTCTCCTCTAGGGACATATTCCATCTTTACTCCATGTCCTTCAACCTTCTCTCTGAGAAAATGATACTTGATGGCTATATGCTTTGTCCTTGAATGCATCACTAGGTTCTTTGATATATTGATGGTACTTGAATTTTCACAACAGATGGGAAAAGGATCAGAGATGTTCACCTGTATGTCCTTGAGGGTTTTCTTCATCCAAAGCACCTAAGAGTAACATGTAGCAGCAACATTGTATTCTTCTTTAGCAATTGATAGGGAGACTGAATCCTACTTCTTGCTATGCCATGAGACCAACCAGTCACCTAGGAAGAATGCACCACCACTTGTGCTCTTTCAATCATCAATGCAACCTTCCCAATCAGCATCAGTATATGCTTCCAAGATGAAATCCCCTTGTTTAGGGTACCATAATCCTTAATTGAGTGTCCCTTGCAGATATCTAAAAATTCTACTTACGACATTCATATGTGACTGCTTAGGTGCTACTTGAAATCTAGCTACCATGCATACTGCCTACACTATATCCGATCTAGAAGTAGTAAGATACAACAAGATTCCTATCATGGATCTATACAATGTCTAATCCACTACTGGTGATTCATCATTCTTTCTTAATTTTCTTCTGATTACCATGGGGGTACTCATCAGTTTGTTGTCCTCCATTTGAAACTTCTTTAGTATATCCTTTGCATACTTGGTTTGTGAGATAAAGATTCCCTTATGTAGCTATGAGATAAAGATTACCTTATCTAGCTATGATATATGTAACCCAAGAAAGTATGTCAATTCTCCAAGCATTGACATCTCAAATTCTAACTGCATCTGATCGGCAATTTTTTTGCAAAGAGTATCCTTGTTGCCTCCAAAGATGATGTCATCTACATACACAACCGCAATGATCATGTGATTTCCATATGCCTTCATGTATAGACTGTTGTCAGCACTTCCCTTTTTAAATCCTTTCTCCTTCAGATACTGATCTAGCCTTGAATACCATGCTCTAGGAGCCTACTTTAAACCATACATGGCTTTCTTCAACTGACACACAAAGGTTTCATCATCTTGTAATAGAAACCCTTCTCATTGCTCCATGTACACTTCTTCCAAATTTCCATTTAGGAAGGCAGATTTCACATTCATTTGATATACTTTATAACTCTTGTAGGCTTAAAAATCTAGAAACATCCTAATTGCTTCTAATATTTCTACCAGTGTAAATGTTTCTTCAAAATCAATGCCCTCTACTTGAGAGTAACCCTTGAACACAAGTCTATCTTTATCCCTAACTATTTTACCTTCTTCATTCATCTTGTTCTGATAAACCCGTTTGGTGCCAATGATGTTCTTGTCTTTCGGTCAAGGGACTAACTCCCAAGTCTTGTTCTTCTCAATCTGTTGCATCTCTTCTTCCATGGCATCCATCCATTTCTAACTTTTGCTAGCCTCATTGAATGTTTTAGGTTCTACTTCAGTCATGAGGAAGAAATTGACTTGTTCATCATTCCGAGCAAGTTTTCTCATAGTCTGCATGCCATCACTCTTATTACCTAAAATATGCTCTTTCGGGAGGTTTATTTGCACATACCAGTTAGGGACCTTTTTGGATGCTTCTTCTGGTTCATTGTCTAGCTAAACTTCTTCACCTTCATCACCAAAATCATCATACCGGTTCACTTGTTCTTGTCTTCATTTATGTATATCCTCGTCAACTCTTACTTCCACACTCTCAATGACTCTTCTTAGTCTTTTATTATATCATTTATAGGCCTTATTGTTAGTTGAGTAACCAAGGAAGATCCCTTCATCACTCTTGGAATCAAAACTACCTAAACCATCCATATCTCTCTTGATAAAATACTTGCTTACAAATAGCTTGAAGTACTTGACTGATGGTTTCTAGTCACACCACAACTCATAAGGTGTCATTCTATTGTTTGTTCTTATTTGAACTCGGTTCAAATTATATGCAGCAATATG
Organism: Cryptomeria japonica; assembly: GCF_030272615.1. Lineage (NCBI taxonomy): Eukaryota > Viridiplantae > Streptophyta > Pinopsida > Cupressales > Cupressaceae > Cryptomeria > Cryptomeria japonica. Next base: position 46,118,143 of record NC_081406.1, on the reverse strand, counting down.
AATCTCTTCCTTCCAATACATGTCCGGCAAACTTGCCTCATTTAACATGGTTTTGGCCATCTCCTTGACTATCTTGTTCTTCCTTTCTACCACACCATTTTGTTGTGGTGTCCTAGGGGCTGAGTATTGCCTTTTGATTCCATGTATTTCACAATAATCTTCAAACTCATTTGATGTGAACTCTCCACCCCGGTCTGATCTTAGGCATTTTAGCTTGCACCCATTTTCCTTTTCTACCATCTGCTGAAATATCTTGAATCTGTCAAACGCTTGTGATTTATCTTGTAGGAAAGTGACCCATGTCATTCTTTAATAATAATCAATAAAGAGCATAAAATATCTTTCACCAGCAAGAGCTCTTGTCCTAATTTGATCACACAGATTTGTATGTACAATTTCAAGTGGTCTTGAGGAGTTGTGTTCTTTTGTCTTGAGGCCCACTTTAGTCTATTTCCCTTTCACACATTCATCACAAAAAGTGCTTACCGGTTTGATAATCGGTGGTATATTTCTTACATACACCTTTTTGCTTACTGCAACTACATTAACAAAATTTATGTGGCCTAATCTTATGTGCCACAGCCAGCTTTCATCCACTTGTCCCAACATGCATTGGGTTTCAAAACATTCTTTTAGATTGTATACATTGCCATCTGTCCTCTTACCTTCAGCTACAATCTGATTGGTACTCTCCTTCTTTATCTGGCAACTGGTAGAATCAAAGGTGAATTTATAACCTTTGTTACACATCTAACTCACACTCAGCAAATTGTGCTTTAAGCCTTCCACATAATACACATCATGTGCTTTTAGTTTGCCATCAATATTTAGAGTACCTTTTCCCTTTATCTTGATAGATGAGTTATCTCCAGACCTTACTAAGCCACCATTCCAGTCTTCAAGTTTGATAAATTTATTTCTATCACCGGTCATGTGGTTGGAGCAGCCACTATCTAAAACCCATAGATTTCTTCTTTCAGCATGTAGGGTAGTCTGCACTATCAGACTTGATTCTGCTTTGTCCTTTTCTTTCTCAACCCAGATCGATTGAGTTTTCTTCTTCTTGTCAGCGACAATTTTATGATCTAGTTTGGCTAGTGGTTCTTGATCAAGATATGTCCTCTTTTGCTTGATTTTCCTGCTCTTACAAAGCTTTTCTATATCTGTCCAAACTCTTGATAGTTATATCATTTTACATTTACATTGAAAGATGAATCTTTGAACCTATTGTAGGACACCAATTTACTCTTCCTACATTCAAAACTCCTATGACCAAATCCTTTGCACTGAGAACAGACAACATTCATATCTCAGAGTGCATTAAATGGATTTCTACTCTCATAACTCACAGTGGGCTTATTTGTTAATCTACAATTAGCTAACCTATGTCCAAATCTGTTACACGGGTAACAATAACCATGAAAGTTTGGAACATACCAGCTAGGTTACCTTGGTCCTGTAAACATTTGCCTCACCGGGGGTCTTCCTTTCATGTTGCTAACTCTAGTGAATCCTTCATGATCAACTTTTGCATTTCTCCTAAGATTTGCATTCCAGTGCATTGAGTGTGGCCTCTGGTTCATTGATTGTGTATATTGGTTTGTGTGGCGATTTCTAACAGCTTTTGCATAAGTCTTCTTACTGGTATCCTTGCTTATCGTGAATGTCATCTTTTCTTCACCTTCACTTGAAGAAGTGAACTATATCTCCTTATTGGATGTGTCTTTTGGACTTTTTCCTTCTTCAAATCCTAAGCCATCAGTATCTTTAGATTGCTTTTGTTTTCTCAACATCTTGTCCAAGGCTTCTGTGCTACCCTCATATTTGCTTCTCACTTTTAGTTCATCTTCTCTTTTCAAGCTCCTTTCTGAGCTTTACTATTTCTACTTCCAAATCGTGATGCTCCTTTTCCTTCTTCATCAAATCAAAGGATGTAACTTCACATATCCTCTTAGCTTCTTCCAACTAGAGTTTCAAGTCAGAGATAAATGATTGGACTCATCCAAGGATTGCTTCAAGAGAACTTATTCTTCTACCACAGCAAGCTTGACCTTCTTGAGTTCTCTTCTTGTTTTACTTAACTCCTCAAGAGAACTTATGAGCTCACCTTCTATATCCACTTTGGCTTCAATGTCTTCTTCTTCCTCATCTTCACCAACCGGTTCATCTAGAGCCATAAAGAGATTAATTTCTCTTTCATTTTAATGGCATTCATCTTCTGATGTACTTTCTTTGTTTGTGGCATCATCCTCAATAGTATATAGGTTGTTGTTCTTTTGGTATCCTCTTCTTCCTTGCTGGTAAACATTCCTTTCTTTGTCTTTACTAGCAGATCTGCCAAAACTTCTTTTCTCATTTCCACCGATTTCATTATAAGGACATTTTGCAACAAAGTGTCCCACTTTACCACAGTTGAAGCATTTGAGTGGTAAATTTCCTTTATACTTGTCAGATCCTCTCTTGAGCCTTTTGATAAAGTTTTCTACCTTTACATTCGAGTCTTCATTGGATCCTTGATGAGAAACATCTTCCTTGCCCTTTTTGGTGGAGTTGAACGATGCCTTTCCTTGAAGATGCTTCACCGATTGTTCTCATTTCATAGGTTCTTAGAGAGCCAAATAACTCATCCATTGTGAATTTTTTCAGATCCTTTGCTTCCTCAATGGTAGAAACCTTAGTATCATACTTAGATGTGAGAGATCTAAGTACCTTCTTGACAATAATCTCATCAACAATTTCTTCTCCAAGTCCTCTGGTGGTGCTCACAATTTCATCTACGCTATGAAGGTAGTTTGCAATCTTTTCTTCATCTTTCATCTCGATGCCTTCAAGCTGACCTCCTAATGATTGCATCTTGGTTTCTTTGACTTTTGCATCTCCTTCAAATAACCTCTGCAATTTATCCCAAGTCTCCTTGGTGGATGCACAATGCATAACTTTGATAAACTCATTATCTGACAGCCCACTTAAGATAGCATGTTTAGCCTTTGCATTGTTCTCATACTCCTTCTTAGCATCTGTATCAGTGGGAGGAACACTAGGGACAATATACCCATTATAGATAGACATCCACACATCAAAAACAAGGGAGGAAATATAGGTCTCCATTCTTCTGCTCCAAAAGGCATAGTTAGATCCATCAAACATGGGAGCTTTTGAGGAGGCAGACTCATTTCTTTCCATTTTGATATTTGACTTGAATCTACCCAAGGTAGAGAAATATTTAATCAACTAGGACATAGACTCAGATACCAATTGTTGAACACAATGTGCCACTGAGAGGGCGTAGGGGTGAATCGGTGGTTCTTGAAAACTTTTCTTTTTAAACCAAACTTGGAATATCGATTATCAACCTAAACACCAAACAATCAAACCGGTAAGATAAGAGTGGATATCAAAAGAGACAAACACACAAATGCATAACCTACAACACCATATGTATGAGGAGAACCCAATATGGGAAAAACCTCAGTGAGAAATGTTGTTGGAGTCTACTGCTTCAATCCAGCCTCACAATGAAACAATAGATTACAATGATTTAGGGCACCAAGAACCAACTCGATGTAATATAATGAAATACAATTTTGATACAATGATAGAACCTAGTTGAAAATGAGTTCTGCAACACTTCATCAATGAATTTTTGTCAGTTAACAACCTCCTCTTCTTCACTAGTTCTTACACTGGCGGTTATCAGACTACTCTCTTTGATCACTCACCAGTTACTCCTAGTCTTTCTTCTCTCTCTCTCAGCCTCACACTTCACTATGTAACTCTTGGATGCCTTCCTAACCAATCACTCCTTACTAGTACACTTGACTATTAAGAGTGTAACAGTTTGTCGGTTACTCTATCTCTACCAATTAGACCATCTCACTAGTTCATCCTACTAACACACACTATAACTTTCTGAGAATATATTCTAAGGCATATTATCTTTCTTGCTCAAGCTCTCTTTCCTCTCACATTTTGCATCAAGCATCAACTGATTTTAGTCTTGAACTGACATATTAACCTTTTAGGGTTCCCACCAAAGCAGCACTCAAATGGTGCCATGTTAGGTTAACCTTCACCAACTTAATCTATATTAGATTTGATCTGATCTTCTTTTCCCAAATGATGATCTGCATCACAGCAAACAACACTACCATTGCCTCGCTTTTCGATGTGCATTTTATATTTTAAGATGTCTATGACATGCTTTTATGCATTTCTCTATCAAACACCATTAATGGCTCGATGGTTCCCTTCGGCAAGTGGGTACAATGATCAGATCTTTTTGCAGGGTTAGTTCAATCACTTTGCCATCTTGTCTTCTTTGAGCCACAACATTCTACTATCCTTCCATGATTTTGGGGTTCTTCATTAATGTTGACCTGCTTGCTAATTGTTATGTTGATGAATACTTCACCGACCTCTATGTGCTTTCCACCTGGTTTCAACCTTTCATCCTCATCGACATCCACCTAATCTCAGTTTTTAATGTCAGTTTGACATCCTACACTGACCAATATTGACTACCGATTCAACTCACCTTACCGGTATAACCTAACTTCATCAGTTAACCTTCATGCCTACTAACCTCTTTTCTATTAGTGGATCAACATGGTCTTCCATCAAATATGTTGGTCCATCAACTAAGTCCATTTACCAGTATCATTAAACTTCTCTTTTATACTAGTTCACGTCCTTTTGTTCTTCTTTGCTTTCTTTCTTTGCCTTGCCGATGGTCTTGCTTTACTGATAGATGATGCATTTCATGTGTACCGGTAAAATACCTTTCTATCTACTTACACACATATTGGTTGACATCATCATATCTTACTTCACCCATACCGGTCACTACTACTTACTCAACGGTGACCATGTCACACCAGTTGACATCAATGACAATCTAATGCCAACAATGTGACCATGTTTAGGTTTGATGATTCTAAGTAGAGCATAGAATATGGTATATGATAAAGTAAACCTTCATAGAAAGTCTATGCTTATCTGTATATAAATATATGTATATGAAATATAGAAAAGATATATGAGCGTTGATCATACCTTTACAACTTGACCATGTAAGCATATTGGTAAGACTTGCTTGTCAAGCAAGTTGGCATGAATTATAGATCTAAATGCAATTCACTTGAGCGAGCATCATCTTTTTATTTTCTTTTCTCCTTTTTCTTTGATAAGATCTGATATCCACACAATCTCCACAATGGTCAATTATATTATCCAACATGAAAATTGATTTATAATTCTTAGAGCTTATAATTATCATATGACATAATGTGCGTCCATTCACTTTACTCATAGTAGGTACAACTACAACACTCTAACCATTTAAACACTTTATAACCTAGGTTATTGCTAAATATCAACTAATTTGTACTTTATTTTCAAGTTTCACTTAATTATATAACATTCTAGATACACAATTGGATTATTCCACGTGTTTGACATGACCACAATCAAGTCCATATCATAAACAAAATGTCCATAATTCTAGAGTTGATAAAAGTATCTCAAATTAGTCATCAAAATGAAATATCTATGACCATCTATACATGGGGTGTTAAAATATAACCCTATTTATAATAAAATAATTATTAACAAGGATGTCATATTTAAGGAGGAAGAAGCATGGTATAGAAATGTTGACAGTGTAGTCACAATTGGAGGATCAATACCAAATAGTGAAGAAGAATAAGGTGATCAATCAAACCATGTAGGACCAAGAACTCCACCAAGAAACCTTGTGCAATTTCAATCATCAAGTCATGGAGAGAATCCCACTCCAAAAGTAGGTAATGCATCAAATCCTATACTTTCCCATTAAAAGGTAATAAAATGAGAAGTTTGAAAGAGATATATGCTAAAGGAGAAGAAAGCTTAATTTTTCACTAAAAATTTTCTTTATTCTCTCATGATCTATGTGTTTTGAAGAAGCAGTTAAGGAGGAACATTGGGTTAAGGACATGGATGAATAAATTGATTCCATTCAAATAAATCAAACATGGGAGTTCCATGGGAGCATTGATTCCATTGATAGGAAGAGTACTTCTAGATATGTCTTTCATTGTGACACAAGCACCATCTCATGCGCATCAAAGAAGAAATCCATAGTGACACTCTCATTAGCTAAAGATAAGTATGTACAAACCACATCAGCAGCATGCCAAGCAATCAGGATGAGGAGAATATTGAAGGATCTATTGCAAACACAAGAGGAGCCAACACCAGTCTTTTGTGACAACAAATCAACAATTGCACTAGAAAAAAAATCATGTTTTTCACCAAAGGATCAAGAATATTGATACAAGATATCACTACATCAGAGATCTAGTCAACAATGGTGAAATCTATCTTGAATTTTATAGATATGAAGTTCAATTGGCTAATAATTATACTTAGGAATTACCTAGAGAAAATTTTGAGTATTTACAAAAATATTTGGGAATAATAGATGCTGAAATTATCAATGGAAGAAACTGAGGAATGTTAGAACAAATTAATTTCTCCCACTTCTCAGTCTATTTATCTCCTCCTACATATCCATGTTCAACTCCTCCATGTATGCAATCAGTTAAAACTACACTTCACATTTTCAGTTGTTATTATAGTTTTGTGTCTTCATCACCTAAAATAAAGGAAAATTGTCTACCGTATTTCTAGTTTGTTCAACAAATTGTTTGAATCCTTTTCATGTCTTACAAATCTATTCTTGATAACCACAGTTCTATTATCTTTCTCTCCTTGTCTCGATGGTGTAAATCATCTATAAGAAGGAAGGCAATGTAATCTATTTGAAGGCATCAATCAATACAATTATTTTTATGTTTTGATTGTATCATACGAGTGATATTATTGATTTCATTTGTTTTCTTCTATTATTGGACTAATTTATTTTCCTCTTCTAAAAAGATTGGTATCAGGGCTAGGTTCAGTGTTTATGTAGATTTGATACTTCAACCATTGTAGTAATGTTGTTGTTCTCGCTGCACACGAAAGGAAGTTGCTGCAGGGAGTTGGTACAACCAAGAAGAATTGTTTGTATAGTATATTGCTAAGATATTTGATGAATGTTGTAATTTTTCAAGTTTGTAGATTGTAGCACATAATACTTGGTGATAGAAGCCCCTTGAATGGACCACTTAGCAGACATGACAACAAATAACAACATATCTCAGCCCCAAATTCCCATCTTCAATGGTAAGAATTATGTCTTTTGGTCCATAAAGATGAAAAATATATATTTTATTCTCAAGATATATGGGATTCGATAGAGAAAGGTTTTGTAGTTTTTAACCATGCAATGCGGTAGCCTATCAGGGATTACCACAAGAAGAATAAGATCAACTGAAGGACAATAGGAAGAAGGATGCTAAGGCTTTAGTTTTCATTCAACAAGCAATGTATGATTCGGTGTTTCCAAGTGTTGTTGCAGCAACTAGATCCAAATAAGCTCAAGAGGCCTTACAAACTGCTTACCATGGTACAATAGAATTAAAGGTAGTTAAATTACAAACATTAAGGATAATTATAAAAATCTTCATATGAATGGATCATATTCTATAGATCATTTCTTTACTAAATTAATGAACATTGTTCATCAATTGAAGACACATGGGGTAAACATTTATGATTAAACAATGGTTGAAAAATATCTTAGAAGTTTTCCTAATAAATTTGATGTAATTTTAGTTGCCAATGAAGAATCAAAAGAGTTATCTCAGTTGTTTGTGGGTTAATTATATTGGAGTTGAGGAAAAATCAACTCTATAGCTCCTAAATATCACCTGCATGCAAACTTGTCACAGAAGGAGAGAAGCAAAAAGACTATGGAGGCCAGAAATCAGAGATCCAGAAAAGAGGAGTCATATTGATTGTGCAACAAGAATGCAATTTAATAATTACAGTTGTTATGAAAATACAAAGAGAGAATCCTTATAAAAGGATACTTGAAACCCTAAAGGAGAAAACCCTAAATAATTATTAGCTAATAAAAGATAACTCCAACACCCCCACCTTAAGATGAACTTAGGGAGTAGCTAAAAAACAACTAAGGACTAAAAAAGCATGTAAAAAATGCAGGAAAGCAATAATGGGTCCCAAAAAATAGGCCTAATGAGGTACCCAAGTGTCCAATAAAATCTTTGTAAAGTGGAGAAAAAGGAGAAAACCTTTTGGGAACAAAACTCCTCTCCAAGAAGAGATGAAAGCTCAAGTGAAGGACTGAGAAGCCTCCAAACAAGAGTGTTCTAGAAGATAGGAACAAAAAGAAGAGAATGAAGAACACCACTGAAGCATGAAATAGTTGCAAACACTATTGAAGAGTAACTGTTGATCAGAAGAACCTCCACTGAAATAAAACATGACTAGGTAGAGAATATTGTAATATGCATGAGTGCCCTCAAATGACACTACTCGAATCAAATGGAAAACAAAGGCAAATAATTGAACTCGAAGATATAAATGACATGAAACACCAAAGCCTGAAGAGCTGATCAATAGAACTAAGGAAGCATTAGAACCAATAGGACAAACCTCTCCATAATGCTAAAAAGGGAGAGGGATGGGTACACTAAAAAAATGGCCAACAAAAACTGCATGACAAAGAACCAAGAACAATGAAGGTGCAAAGAAAGTACACAATGTCATGGACAAAACACTCACTTGACACACATCATGAGGCTAATGTCATGGAAGGAACACTCACTTAACAAAGGTAGATGGAAAACAAAAGGCAAACATCAACCTCCCCATGGCACTTTATAAGTAGTGCATGTACAATAAGGCACAAGATGTGCAAGATCCCAAGTATGTAATGCATGGTGGCACTTTATCCTAGTGCGTTTGAAAAAAAAGAAATTCTTACACTGATCAAAAAGGACAGAGGACTAGAAACAGAAGGAATAGCCAAAGATGAGCATCCTACTCAAAGAAAGAGATCTCAAGACCTGAAACATCCAAGATATTCACCAGAGTGTTGAAAAGAAAAGAACTGAATAAAATATACGTGGAGAATAATCTAGAAAGAAAAATCATATGAATAGAAAGAAAATAGAACAATCTTTCCAACGATATAAAGTTTTCAAAAAATGGAGTTTGGATGCTCAAGTTATGTCTCCCAGAGTGCAAAAAAGAACCTTTGGTTTGGCAGAAAAAAATGCCACCAAAAATAAAAATAAAAATTTCAAACCTCCAAATTTGGATGGAGCTCAGAAAGAGCTTTTCGATGATATAAGGTTTTTGAAAAAGCGCCTCTGTATGACCAAGTTACGGCCAAAAGAAAAAAAAAACCCTCTTGTAGGGCATAAAGAGGTTTAAAAAAATTTAAAAATCAAAAAAAAAATTATTTTTTTTTTTGATGAAAATTTTTTGACACATTTGCAGGTACAGTCATATGGATTTTCATGCCTTGAAAAATGTGCCAATAAAAAATCATGCCCCTGTCACCGAAAATAGGCAAATTATATATCAAAATTCATGGAATCAGCCTTCTGAATCCAATTGTGAGGTCTTTTGGCACCAAAATGTACCAAAAAATCAGCTACCCCCAGAAATGGAAAAAAACAATTGCACAAACCCCCGATTACACAAATCTAAAGAACAAGGCCCAAAATCTCTCATGAAGATAATAGGGGAATGCAGATCTGGAGCTCTAATACCATATTGGAGTTGAGGAAAAATCAACTCTACAACTCCCAAAGATCACCTCCATGCAAACCTGTCACAGAAGGAGAGAAGCAAAAAGACTATGGAGGCCAGAAATCAGAGATCCAGAAAAGAGGAGTCATATTGATTGTGCAACAAGAATGCAATTCAATAATTATAGTTGTTATGAAAATACAAAGAGAGAATCCTTATAAAAGGATACTCAAAACCCTAAAGAATTATAAGATTCCTAAGTTTAGCTTAAACATAGAGTATAATAGACTAATAATTAAATAAATAATTATTAGCTAATAAAAGATAACTCCAACAAATTAATGGGTTTCTTATGATCTCATGAATCTAGGATAAATAGAAATAATAGCTCTTCTTCAGAGAATGCTTTCAGAGCTAAGGTATCATCAAGAAGAGGAAGAGGAAGATCAAATTATTGAGAAAGAGGAAGAGGCAGAGGTGGATAGATGAATACAGATCAAGGAGGAAGGACTAGCCAATCTAATTACGATTTCAATAATAAGGGATGAGGTAGACACCAATCTCAAGAACAATCATCAAGGTTTGATAAATCCAATATTCAATTCTATTATTGTAAGAAATATGGTCATTTTGTAATGAATGTAGGAAGAAACAACCAGAATTTGATAAACTCGATGCAAATTATTCATATGTATCTGATAATAATTCAAATAGTTTATTTATAACTTGTAACGTGGCACAAGAAATCTCTAAGGATTTATGGTACTTAGATAGTGGATGTAGTAACCACATGACAAGAAATAGAGAGTTATTTATAATTTGGATGATTTTGTAAAATCTAAAATAAAATTGGGGAATGATAGTGTAGTATCTATAATGGGAAAAGGTGTTATAAATTTATTGATTAAAAATGGAGAAAAATGGTATATTCCTGATGTTTATTATGTGCTTTGATTAAAGTATATGTTGGAAAATTAATTGGAAAAGGTACCTACATAATTATTTTTAACAATAATGCATTTATATTCTTGGATAGAAATCCTAGTGATAGGTTGATTGTCAAGGTTCAGGTGACCAGGAACCAGATGTCCCCCCTTCAGATCCATGATATTCAAGTAATAGAGTAAGTTACTTTCAATGCAAAAAACCTAGACCAAACATGGATTTGGCATTCAAGGTATGAACACCTTAAATTTGATGGCTTGAGTTTATTGTAGAAGAAGAATATAATAAAAGGTTTGCCACCCATCATGCAGCCTACTAATTCTTATCAAAGTTGTATAATGCAAAAACATCGTAGAGAAATATTGCTAGCAGGAAGTTTAAATGGAGCAAGAGTGCCTTTGGAGTTAGTTCATACTAACATATGTGGTCCAATGCAAACTCCATCCTTAGGAGGAAGTCTATAATTTCTAACATTTATTGATGATTTCAGTAGGAAAACCTGGATATGCTTTCTCAAGGAGAAGTCTGATGCTTTCAATAAATTCAAGGAGTTCAAATCAATTGTGGAAAAAAAGGTAGACACTTCATCAAGGTAATCAGATTTGATAGAGGTGGTGAATATAATTCTAATGAATTTGTAGATTTTTGCAGAGATCGTGGAATCAAGAAACAATTTATAACAAGTAACACACCATAGTAAGCAATCAAAAGCTTACATATTATATAACCATATTTCAATGAAAATGATTATTAGGAGGGATGTCATATTTAAGAAGGAAGAAGCATGGGATAGAAATGTTGATAGTATAGTCATAATTGGAGTACTAATACCAAATAGAGAAGAATAACAAGAAGAGAAAAGTGATCAATCAAATCAAGTAGGACCAAGCAGTCCACCTAGAAATCTTGTGCAAGTTCAATCATCAATTCATGTAGAGCATCCCACTCCAAAAGTAGGTAATGACTCAAATCCTACACTTTCCTCATTAAAAGGTAAGAAAATAAGAAGTTTGAAAGAGATATAAGATCAAGGAGAAGAAATTTAAAATTTTTGGTTAAATTTTGCTTTATTTTCTCATGATCCTATGTGTTTTGAATAAGCAATTAAGGAGGAACATTGGGTCAAGGCCATGGGTGAAAAAATTCATTCCATTGAAAAAATCAAAAATGGGAGCTTGTGGATCTACATGAAGGTTAGGATTGCACCGGTTTCAAATAGTTATATAAAACCAAAATTAATCCAGAAGGTGAAATTGACAAACATAACCCTAACCTTAACCCTAGTCCTAATCATAACCCTAACCATACCCTTAATCTTAAACCATACCCAACCCTATCTGTAATGTTAACACTAACCCTAAGTAATCTCTTTGCATAACCCCAACCTTATTCGTAACCTAAATCTTAACCCTAACCTTGTGCCTAGTTAGATCTTTAAGCAAAAATCTAACCCTAATCCTAACCCATACGCTTACCCTAACCCATACTATAATTCCCTCTCTAAACCTAATCATTACCCTAACCCTAACCATAATTATAAATTGAGCCCTAACTCCACCCTAAACAAAATTCTATCTCTAATTATAACACTAACCCAAACCCTAACCCTTATTGTAAAACTAACTCTAACTATAATTAAAACCCTAAACCCAATCCAAACTTTATCTTTATCCCTAGCCCTAATCATAATCATAATTCTATCTCTAACCTTAACTCTACCTATAAAATAAATTATATCTCTAACTATAAACCCTAAACCCTAACCCTATTCCTAATATCAAACCTAGCCATAATTTCATGATTAATAAAGGTTAGGGTTTGAGTTTAATTATTCTTAGCATTAGGGTAAGGATTAAATTGGGGTTAATATTTGAGTTTAATTAGAGTTAAGGTTAAATTAAGGTAATAGTTAATATAAAAATCAGGGTTTAATTATTTATAGAGTTTAATAAAGGTTTTAAAATTAAATAGAGATTAACCTCTTAATCAAAAGCTTAACCCTAACAATGATGTAAACCTTAACCCTGACCATAATACTAACCTTAACCCTAACACTAAACCCTAACCCTAACCATAAACTTAATCCTAACACTAAACCTTAACCCTAACCATAACCATAATCCTAAAACTACACCACACCCTAAAACTACACCACACCCTAACCTTGATGCTAACCCTAACCATGATATAAACCCTAACCATTGTCATCACCCTAACCCTAAACCCTAACAATGATGTAAATCTTAACCCTATGCTTGATACTAACCTTAATCCTAACCATAACCATAACCCTAAACCCTAACCTAAACCACAACACTAATCTTAATTCCAACCATAACCATAATATTAACCATTAAATAAAGCTTAATATTATCATTAAATAGTTTAATATACCTTAGATTTTAGTATATGATTTGATCTTGCAACACATATATTATTAAAAATAGTCTAAATAGATATATTAAATTTCATATATCTTCGCATAATAATATAAAAATATTATGATATAATTCAATATAATAAAAAGATACTATATAATTATATATTGATTTAATTTTATGTTTTCCATGTCATGATGTATGACGACCACTAACATATATATCTTAAATTTTAATTTAATCTATATAAAATACTCTGATGGATATCCTTCTCGATATGCTTATTTTTAATCAATTTTATACCCTAAAGTCAAATAGGCATCTCAAGAAGGATATCTCTAGGTGTATTTTATATAGATTAAATTAAAATTTAAGATATATATGCTAGTTCTAATACAATCTCATTTGTCAAAATCAAATTATAGTACAACTCTAACTTACAACGTGTTACCCCTATATTTTTGCTCATGCCTAAAGCCTCATAATCAGATAAAAACTAGCTATTGCTAATGTTTTAATGTTGAAAGTGTTGGTCACCTTTGTTCAAATTTTCAAGGACCTTCCTAGACATCCCCTACCTATCAATCACAAAAAAATCATTATTTTTTAAATTTTGTGGAAGATGACACAAAATCCTTTTGTAGAGATAATTTTGACCTCCTTTTCTTCAAAATGACCAGTTTTTATGGCCAAACTCCATGTCAGTTGGGAGATTTTAATGCTTTTATTTTTGGGTTACCCATATACCCAAACAATTAAATCTCAAGTCTTATGTGTCCTATGCAAAAATGATTTCTGGGTTATTCTCTACTTGACTCATTTACTCACAAGAAATAGAGCCCTTAGTAAAAAGGTATGCAGGTTTTTCTATGGCAGCCCAAAGGAACAATTACCATTGAACTTGAACTATTGAACCTTTTCAAAAAGTTCAAAGTTTGGGTTCAAGTTCAAAGTTCGAGTTCAACCGGAGCGGGTTGTATCGTAGCTTTAGTTTTAATTAGTGTGTAGTCTTTATAATTTTTTGTCATTGAACTTGAACATTGAACTTTCTTTGGTTCAAGGTTCAAGGTTCAAAGGTTCAACACATAGCCAAATATGAAGACAAGGTGATAAATGAAGCATATTGTGGGCAAAGTCTGTAATCTTGAACCTCCTTATTGAACCTCGCAGGTTCAAGGTTTAAGGTTCGCAAGTTCAACGTGTAGGAAAATGGAAAGACAAACCAATCAATGAAGCATACTGTGGGTGCAGTCTATGTTCTTGAACCTTCTAATTGAACCTCGCAGGTTCAAGGTTCAAAGTTCAGGTTCAAAGTTCAAGGTTTGATTTCAAAGGTTCAAATTTAGAGTTTAGAGATTCATCAGATGCAAGTTCGGAGTGTGTAAGTTCAAAAATCCAATAACATTGGCATGTATATTGTTTGTAGTTCTCAATGCAACCTGTAACCACGAATTTTTTGAGACAGAAAAATCAGTCTTGGTGCAATTGGAAAAATATTATCGCGTTCAAAAGTTATTAATCTCTGAGTACGGATCTATAAAAAATTTTGAGATAAAAGATTTGAAGCAAAAAAAAGAAGATAAAAGATAAAAGATAAAAGAAAAGATTAATTAATAATCTTTTCAAGAATCAGTTATTGATAACTGAAAGTCTCAGAGGATATTATATGTAATGAAAGATAAGAGGAAGAGTTCTTCTTTTTTTGATCTTTTGGCTATAAAAAAGGGGACAACATTTTTTTTCTAGACTACATAGTTTTATTTTTCAGAAGTGTTGAGTCTGTGAGCTCACATTTTGGCATTGATGGAATGAAGAAGATTTTGTTGATCTGTGGATTTGTCAATATTTTCTTTTGATTACAATGAGATTTGTTTCTCGTGTGATTACCTTTCATTGCCTTTTCTAGTTACATTAAATTATGTATGCATTTAATTCTGAAACTTTGATTTCAGAAATAATTTGTATGTGGAAAGAAATGTGTTGTTAGCTCTTTGTCTAGGTATTTTGATCCCCCTTGTCCTTTGAGGCATGAGAGAGACTCGATCAAAGTCCGAAGCATTTTGATCTATTGGAAAGGGTGTTTTATTGGGTGTGGGTAATTAAACTATGTTTTACTTATCTTCGTTCACTTCATTATAAATCTTCTATTCACATCTGTGTCATGGCTATGAGCAGATGTTAGTTGACTTTATTGCTTTCCAGTTAAAAGCATATTCAGAAAATATACATTTTTATCCAACAAAGGGAGTTGTACCTTCATATCAAAAGTCATAGAGCACTTGCACTCACCATTGCAAGTGACTCAACTGTTGGTTCTTGTTTTTGTCTTTCAATTTGGGCATTTGGGAGTCATAAAATAATAGATTATTAGTCTCTTCTATTTGATGATTGTTTGTAAATTATAATATTCAATTACTATTAAAAATCTAAAATGACTAGTGAATACTATGTGACACTTGTTAAACTCCAAGCAAAGACTTGATCCAATTTCAAAAGATAGATTGATAGATATAATATAATGTCCTTATCAGTTCCTGCCCCCACAAGGAACTATTGGCAAGGCTTCACACTAAATAGTTAATAATCATATCTTTTGACAGCCAATAGCATGGCTTGTTTTGTGCTATGTCAAGACTATCCTAAGTCTAAATCCCAAATTGTCAGAGATATGTGCTTGGGTTTTAACCATTGTTGCAAGGTGGGAGCGTTGGCAGGCTATAGATGGTGGATGGATAGACAATGCAAAGCCCAAGGCAAGAGAATGCCCAGATACAGAGGAAGGGGGCAAAAACTAGATCTCGGTTAGCGTTTGTTGCACACAGTTGGCATTTACGGTTGCACCTATGCGACGTGGATGTGCAGAATGGTAGCCTTGGTGAGGTTTTGTTGAGAGTAACAAAGGCTATAGATAGATGGCTCTTAGGGTTTTCATTTTGGGCATGCAGGCCAGAGGACCCGTTACTACACAGGTGGGAGATGACAATGAAACAATATTAATAAACGCATGGCCTTTTTAACTTCAGATTTTCTTCAGTGAAATCTGCTCTGTTCTGGTATTTATGGAACCCCATTTAGCTAAATGTGCATGTGGATTATTTTTCTTCTCTATTCTAGTATTTGCAGAACCTGTTGAGCAAAATGTGTGCATAGATTATTTTTCTCTTTGTAACTTGATGGGCATCTAGATTTGTAAGTTTAATACTCCCTCTTATCCCGTACAGACTAGAGCAGACTCCCGTACAAACTATGGCTTTACAAACTAGGGTTTCTATCTCTTCATGAAAGAGGGCAAAGAACTCTGTGATAATTTCCAAAGAAATTCCTTTAGTCTCTGGAACCTTAAGAAATGTGAAAACCCAAGAGACCAGACTCATGAAAGCAAAAAATCCAAAAATAGCCGGTGCTCCGAAAATATTGTTGAGTGCAGGGAAAGACAATGTCACAACTGTGGTGCAAAGGAACGTTGTTAGTGTTATGCAACCAAATCAACCTGGAAAACTATTTACCAATCTATTTAGCTGATAGCTCTCTTATGGTAGCTATGAAGACAGATAGAACATGCACCCCTTTGATTGTCTGGTAGAGTTGTGCTTGACTGCACATCTCTTCTCTACCTTTTACTCCTGTTATGTGGTTGCTTCTCCATGCAAAAAATGAGCACTTCGAATTTCGTTAATCAATAATATGTAATTTCTACTCATCTTATATTGAATGGAGTTTATGCTTGAGAGATAATTGAGAAGTAACACATACAGTGTGCTTGTTAGAATTTGAATTTTAAGAACTTGACAATTTTATCACTTATGCACTTACTAGAAATCATCTCTACCATATTGGGGAATCATATCAGTGTCTGTAGAAAGTAATTAGAGGGGTAGCCCTTGTTGAAGCTTGGAGATCATCTCTACCATATTGGGGAGTCAAATCTGGGGTCAAACTTGATATGATTGAATTGCCTAATTTATGCAGTTTTGCCACCGTTAGTTATAAAAGAAAATAAGATATGCATTAGCATTCTAGGAAAAAAATAATCAACCCACATCTAGATGAGGGTGGAGTAATGTAATAACCTCTTGCAAATATTCTAAATCGGATTTGAACACTTTGTGTGCTTTCTTTTTTCTTCCATATTTGACCAATTTGTGTGCTTTATTTTTTCTTCCAAAAGTCGGACCATTGGATACCCTTTGTCGACATCTTTGATGGGTGCATAATTGCAAGTCCAACAACATTTTCTGATCATGGTCCATAATTATTTTGTGTCAAAGACAAGGCTGGCTCACCCACCAAAGTAGAAACTTGCATGGATTCACATCCTTCTAAACCAGGTAATGATTTTAATGATCTTATAGAACCTGCAGCTGAAGGGATGTGAGAGGCAGATCCAGCATAAAGAAAAACTCTCTTTAAA
The DNA here is from genome assembly GCF_030272615.1 of Cryptomeria japonica. NCBI lineage: Eukaryota > Viridiplantae > Streptophyta > Pinopsida > Cupressales > Cupressaceae > Cryptomeria > Cryptomeria japonica. Next base: position 46,100,764 of record NC_081406.1, on the reverse strand, counting down.
CTTGCACTCTGATTTGATTTAGACTATTGCAATTGATATACCACTTGCCAACCACCTCCCAATCCCATACTTTCAGGAAGAGAACCATTCTTAGAAAATTTCATATGGCCACTGTTCTTACTAGAGTTTTTCACATTTCCAGCAGACTGCAAATTAATTAAAAATCCAGTGCCCTAGTTCATTTTTCCTCTGGTTGATTTACGTTCAACATAACTTGATTTATTTTGTAGGGTTTTGATTGCAGAGACTCAAAACAAACAAGAAGCCCACAGTCAAGCTGATTTAGCAAAAGAAAATGCCACACTGAGCATAGTCAAATGAAACTGCAGAATTTCCTCCTATTCGTTCCTTTGTCAATTCTGCTTGAATTCTCCAAAAACATTAAATGTTTAAAAACTTTGAGAACCTTGTCTTCATTGTCACAGTTTTGTTTCATTTTAATACGAATCTGGGTTGCACTTGGCACTTGCTCTTATTTATACTTCACTTTCTTTGCTTGATAGCTTTCAAACTTTATTCTCATTTCGATCTCTGACATTCTCTTGCAGTAATAAAATTGTGTGTGATTACCTATACTTCCTTTCTTTTATTAAGAAAAAGATATCCTAAATTTGCATAAAATTGATGATTCAATGCAATTCTTTTTACTCTAGTCTCTATTATTGTTTCATTTTCAATCCAAATTTCTAGAATTTTCTCCACATATAGTACAGATAGAAGATGCAAATGTCTCTTACTGTCTATTTCCACCCCCAAAAAAACTTTTCCAGATTCATAAAGGATACTGTGTTAGTAAAATTGTTTTGTTTTACATCAGTTACAGACATTGGAGGATTGACAATTAGTGATGGAATTGAAGTTACGAGTCCATTTTAGATAGGTACATGAGCAAAAAATGGTGTAAAATATGTTGTGCTAATTGTGGAAGATTCTGTAGGAGTTGTTTTTGGAATTAAAACCAGATTTTATATACTTGATTTATCAAAAAGTGCTAGAGCTAAATCTCTTCCTTCCTTCATATTTTCTTTCCTAGGCATGCTACCCTCACAGAAATTGCACACCGTGCATCGCAGCTCCCTCTGTATAGTCATTTCTACATTAGTAAAAATGTAAAAAATAAATCAATTCCTGATGCCATTTGAATTGTGTAGCCACCATAATATATGCAAATTGATAAAGTTGATCTACTATCGAATGCTTGATATATATGTTTTCTTCTTTTGGGCTCCTCTTCTTTTATGACACACTACTCATTCATTGAATGTTTTCTTCCCTTGCTCTCTTTAATGTGTCTAGTTTCTTTCTTTTGTTGTGTGTTCAGCATATCTCATTTACAAGATTTTTGGATCACAAAGAACATTGAGCATTGGTAGCATCTAATTACACAACACATAAAGGGTAAGATACTTTTGCACTTTTGTTGTGCATTGTACAGTTGAAATAATGCCCTCAAATCTGGTTAGTTGCCTCGGCTATTTGAAGCTTTCTAGTTGTTTTAAAATTCTCTTTAATTTAGTTCATGTCCTTATATTACTTTAAAAGAAACAACTTCAAGTCTCCATACCCACAACTATATATGCCAAACTACTTTGTTTCGCAGCAAAGATATTAATAAACTTTATGCAATATGCTTTGTTGATCATCAAACAACTTTATTCTTGCCTTTTTAAATCATGCCTCTCCTCCTGCAATGCAAACTCCACTTTTACATCTTTATGTATGCCTCATCTTAGCTAGATGCACTTTTCATTTTCCATGTCAATGATTTGAAAATTGTTTTGCATGCTCCAGGATCGAGGGGCATGGCCTTTGTTAAGACCTTGGAGTTCAAATAGTGGGCTAATTGGCATGAATTTTATGATTAGGATAATATTGTTGAACTTTTATTGTTACCCATTTGGCCATTGCTCGATAATGTGCAACATGGACCATAAATTGCAGTCAACAAAATCATTAAATAATATTATAGATACAGAGAACTATAAACCTTGTAGTCTGGACTTGTCAAAACAAACAATTGACATGGTATTAGAAAAAAATAAGATGTTTAGGGTGAAATAATTTCTATACAATGTAGGCAATTGTCTTTTTGACTCTTTCCAATTCTTGTTACACATGCGATACACTTCTACAGAGCTACGCATTGGAACTATTGACCATTTTATAAATTGCCTAGAAATCAATGATCATGATGCTTTATATTCATACGGCCATGAACTCAACCCCCAAGGATTGTATGAAATGCATGGAGTATGTGACGTTGACACTTATCTATGATGCATGCGTCTCCCAGCAATTCCACTACCAGGTTGTAATGAGAATGGCCTTTGGGGAGATGCATTTTGTATTGGATGGCTAGCCAAATGGCTAAAAATTGAAATATGTGTTTGGTCTTCAACAAGAAAATCAAAGTACTTGCACTTCAATAAGAACTTACAAAGAAATGCATATTCTATTCTATTTCATGACCAAAACCCTACTCATAGACATTTTGAACCGCTAATTAACAAGAAAACGACTCTATACATGATGCAAAATAGATTACTCCACAATTCAGAGATGGCTCCTACAGCGACTACTAGTTTGTAAAAGACAAGTTTGCAAATGCAGTGCCCAACTTGTGCAAAGATGCATTATCAATGTCAGATTGTGGCGACAGCTTGTTCAATATAATAGCCACTCTAACAGACAATGAATACGATGGTCCATATGTTCGATGGTACATGGCTCAATCATTTTGCAATGCACTACTCTCCAAAGACAATGTAGCAATAGGTTGCATAGAAACATGTATCCGTTGTGACCTCACGATTAGTTGTGGCGTGTCAAGTTGGCAAGCATATATTGCAAAAATTGGAGATCCATATGAGCAAAGCAAACTTGAAGGTGCAGATTTCTGTTTTGAGTGGCTATCCTACATCTTGCAAGTAAGAGTTAAAGTATGGTCAAGAATGACCAACATGTGCATACAAGAATATTGCAAATCCTTGACACCTACCAAAGTATACAATATCATGAGTTACAAAGTCAATGAAATGCATACACACTATAACCCATCTAGAGTGGACAATCTAATAGCAACTCAGATTAATGTTGAACAACCACCTACAATGACATTGGTTCAAGCAAGACCAATAGCTAATTTGCACAAGCTCAAACAATTTATTCAGAACAATGGATATACACGAATCAATACATCTACACAATCAAAACATTCTTTAAACACAACTATGCATATATCAACGTCTATCGAACCCGAAAAACAATCTACAAAGTTGTTGACAAAAATCACACATGACTCGCTTCGCAAAGTGAAACAACAAATACGTAAAGCAACTTCATATCAGGGCATTTGAAACTCAACAAGAAGCTCACAAACAAAACTAGAACGTTACATTGAAAAGATACAAGACACACCAAAACATGTCTATACAATATGTGTCCGACTCCATTTTAAGAAGAACATGAGAAATTTAACACCAAAAATGATACAAGCATACCAACACCTACTACCAAACAAAAAACACACTTCTAGTCAAAACATATGCAAATTTTGTAAAAAACAACTAAACCAAAACAGTAAACCATCATATGCAACTCCAAAACATATCAACACACATAAGCCATTAGAACACACGTCTACACTTTCAGAACTTGAAGAAAGATTAGTATCACTCCAAATTGCATTTTCACAAATTTGGCAATTAGGACACAAAAGATCCCAACTTGGATTAACTGGAACAATTATTAATGTTCCAACAGATATTAATATTATACAAACAGCATTGCCACGATCATCTGATGAAACATGGACAGTTGTTGTTGCATTGAAGAGACGTTTGCAATACAAAAATGAATATCAAAAAGGTAGAGTACGTCCGAACACTGTTATGAACTCTCTGAATGAATTATGTAAAACAACATTATACAAAATGCAAAATGTGAAACTAAACAAAAAATGGCATGACCATTTGTACCCTTCACAAGAAGAGGCACCTAGTAGCGACTCTTCATCAACTGATACCAACAATGAAATTGACAATGCCATGGAGGTCGAAACAGACACCGTGATATATGGGTTCATCGAGTCGCGAACTATACATTCTCTTCAAGACAAAATGATTGAAATCGCACCTGCAGAAGGCAAACAACCTTTAGGAATATTCTAGGACAAGTATGTAGAAGAGATGAACTTTCCAATGTTATTTTTTGGTGAACCACGTGATGAACAAATTTCAAAAAAAAAATCATATCAAAGAATTGCTCAGTGGGAATTGCAAAATTCAAATCGAGCATTTGCATATCACACCACTAATTTGTTTTTCAAAGCTATCAAAATACTAATTGCTCAAGTGTTTTCTTGCATTTGGATAAGAATCCACAAAGGAAAGTTAAAAGGAAGAACATTGAAAGCAAGAGATGTCAAGTACAAACCAAACCTCGAGAAAATTCTCTAATCTGATATTGGATATACAGATCTCAAGAAGATTAGAAATTCACCAGATTATTTGCAACATCTCAATAAGAACATTTTTGCAATGATACGACAATTAGGCCCACCAACTTTTTTTTTGACATTCACTAGTGCAGAGCAAAATTGGGCACCATTGACACAAACATTAAGAGAACTCTACATGGCACATCACACGACCACAAGACAAATGCAACTTGATTCATTGTTTGACATTGACATTTCATCTTTGATAAAAAAAGATCCCGTCACTTGTGCTCACTATTACAAACATAGAATTAATGCAATGAAACAATTATTTTGTTCAGATGAAATTTTTTTTGGAAATGTATTCGACTACTTCTCAGTTACAGAATTCCAAAGTCAAGGAAATGAACATGACCATTTCATGTTATGGGTTAAAGACGCGCCGATCTACGGAAAAGATAGCAATGCTACTATTGGACGCTTTGTCGACAAATATATAACTTGCAACACAGACACTTTAGATGACCACATAGCTAGAGTGCATATGCACCATCACACAAAGCAATGTGGGAAGTCAAGAACAAGAAAGTGCCACTTTGGTTTCCCACAACCTCCAATGAAGGAAACAACAATACTTGAACCATTCATTAACAAATACCGTGACAATATGCACACTACTCCTAACCTAAGATCAATTTTAGAGACATCAAGCTATGAGCCATGCGTCTCCTTTGCAGATTTCTTAGCCAACATAAACATGTCTGACCATGAATACATCATAGCCATATGGTCTACAGTGACCAGGCCAACATTATTTCTCAAAAGAAAGCCAGCTCATATATGGAATAATTCATTTGCATCTCGCATTCCACATCTATGGCAAGCAAACACAAATGCACAATTTGTCCTCAATGCATATGCTGCAGCAATGTACTGTAGCTCTTACATGACAAAACCCAATAATTCAATGACAACTACATTCAACAAAATACGAAGAGATCACAAGCAACATAACATTGACACCATAAACATGGTAACAAAACTAGGAAATGCCTTGCTCAACCTGCAACAAATGTCTTCTCAACAATCTATACACATTGTCCTCTCTCTTCCCCTTAGCTATATTTCACGTACTTGTAAATTCATTGATACTTCCACCCCTCACAACTGCACTTTTATTCTAAAGACTCGCAAGCTTCTTGACAATGAACCGGACGAGATGCAAAATGTTGCTTGCAAAAGCTCTGTTGATCATTATATTGCACGCCCAGAAGCATTAGCTAGTATTTGTCTTGCAGAATTTGTTGTAGAATATGCAATGACAAGTGGAAAATTAGCAAAGCACGGTCAACCTCAAATTATCAGATTTATTAAGTATGATAAGCATGTTGACACCGACAACTATTATAGAGAGAAACTTCTACTGTACGTTCCTTTTTCCACCAATGAAAAACACATTGAAGCAAGGCTTTGAAACTTGGCAAGATGCTTTTGTGAACAATGAAAAAATGATACACATTAATGAAGCAAGGTACACATATAATGTAAATGATTCATGGGGTGATATGGCCGATGTTATGAATGATGCAAAGCTCGAAGATGAATACTATAGAAATGTACATGATGTACGAAAGACAAATAAGGATGACAACGAAGAGTACAACTTGGAACTAGACATAGCCACACTAAGACACAATGTCTACATCGAAAAAGTGTCAAGACCATTTGAAATAGTTGGACATCCCCACCTGAATGACAATACAGAATATTATGCTACTCATAGAATGTTGAACAAAGAACAACAAGCTATAGTAAAAGACATATTAATGAAGAAACAACAAAACCCAGATGAGCCATTGTACTTGTTCTTAACAGGAGGTGCTGGCACAGGGAAAACCTTCACTGCAAAGGCAATGTATCAAGGACTTCTTCGTCTATACAATAATGCAATAGATAGTCACCCAGACAAAGTGAAGGGGTTGTTACTTGCATACACAGGAAAAGTAGCCTATAATATGGGAGGCACAACATTGCACTCTGCATTGTTCATACCATTTAACAAATCCACTTCTAATACTCTAAGTTCAGAAAGATTAGATATATTGACAAAGGAATACCAGCAATTACGTCTTGTTCTCATTGATGAGATCTCTCTAGTTGGAGCTAGAATGTTGCGTTGCATTGACAAAAGATTTTGTGAAATAATGCAAACCCCAACTAAACACATCGGTGGCTTGGACATTATATTCTGTGGTGACTTGTACCAGGCAGAACCTATACACGATTGTCTAGTGTTTCAAGCACCAACAATAGACACTGACCTATTGCCATATGATTTTATGGCAACAACGTGTCAAATGTTTCAATCTGCAAACTACAATGAGACAAACAGATCAGTTGTTTATTGTTGTTCTCAACAGAATACGCACGGGCTAGCAAACCAAGGAAGACATAGCATATTTGAATAGAAAATGTTTACGTACCCCACTTGTAGACCCAACGTTTCCATTTCTTTTTTACAAAAGAAAAGATGTTGACGCACACAACCAAAAGATATTATCTACTCTTCCTGGAGAACTACTCATAATTAATGCAATTGATGAACACGACAACATTGTTCCTATAGAACAATTGTATAAACATAGTGCAAATCTCACAAATCAAATAATGTTAAAAGAAGACATATTGATCGAGATATATGGTGGTGACTATAATATACAAGACAGTCTTGTCAATGGCTCAGATGGATGATTCAAATCATATACACAAACCAATAATGTCAATGTCATTTGGGTTGAATTCAACGATCAACGCATTGGAAGATCTCAAAATGCAAAACTACCATAGCCAAACCAAACATATGCTAACAATGGATGGGTGCCAATTCTTCGAGTTGCAAAACCACTCCCTAGACACAGTTCGACACAGAAGACTACTATTCGAAAACAATTTCCACTTCAGCTGGCATGTGCTCGAACAATACATAGAGCACAGGGACTCACCATGCATGGTCTTGCATTTGAACCTTTCGATGTCCACCAACATGGTTTGTCTTATACAGCTCTGAGTCACACATCAACTATTGAAACATTGTTCTTGCTGAGCCCTCTAACACCACGAAAGATCAAGATAAAGCCAACAGTCATAGATGAGATGGAATGACTCACCACAACTACTAATTGGACTCTTCAAAATGATGTGCACTATCAAAAAAGTATAGCCCAAATAGTTATTTCTACATTAAACACTTGACATTTCCAAATGCATAGAGAAGACATCCTACGTGACACAAACCTAATGTCATCAGACATTATTTGCTTCCAAGAAACATACTTGTATACACCAACAACGGACAATACACTTCCAGGCTACAATTGTTTTGCAGCGTTTCATGTTCATGGCATAATGACTTGTATTAACAAAAACATACATGTGGTTAGCACAACACCTTTAACACTAGACAATGTTGAAGCATTGTTCCTCTCATGCAATGTTAATCAACACACACTCTCCATTTATAATATTTATGTCAAACCAAGAACATTAGTTACCAACATCATTACTATTATCAATGAAGCAATGACAATTGCTCCTAGTGGCACCATTGTCTATATTGCAGGTGACTTCAACATTGACATATCAATACAGTCAAAAACAATACAACTATTTAAAAGACACATGCAAATACAAAACTTGCACTTGTTACATGAACAGAAAGATACTTTGCCAAGAAGCAACATTGATCACATTTGGACAGACAATAATGCACACATAGCTAGGACCAAGAGGTTGGAAGCATATTGGACTGACCATGATATTGTTCTCACACACATAGACAATATTGTCTAGCCATGGCATATGCTATGCAATGAGCAAAAATTAATAGAAGATACCCCTTAGCCAACATGTAACTATCTACCTGTAGCATTCCTTGTGCTAATACTATTGCAGAACATGCTTTATTCTTACATGCATAGCATAAGTTCCCCTCATAAAGTCTAATGTCGCCACTCGTTTGCAGCTCACTTAACACATGGACCCCAGTCGAGCAACGTCATTTGGATCAGTGTCTTCCAAGGAACATCATTTGCCCAAAAAACAGTACAGTATTTAGACAATTTCAACAAATTGCTTACCTACATAGAATTAGCACAAACATTTTAACTAGACAAGCATTTTTATTGTCTCTTTAGCACTCACTGCTTTGCTTTGTAGATCTTCCATACATGTCCATTGCAGTCAGCTAGATGCTCATAGCTTACAAGAGCACCTTGGAAAATAGTGGTAACTTTAAATAATATTGCAACAATCGCTTGATTAATAATTTTGCATTTTCTCCACATGCCCTGACATTGGATGGTGATAACTTTAAAGAATATTGCAATAATTGCTTGATTAATAATTTTGTATTTTCTACAAATACCCTAACATTGGATGGTTCTGAATATTGTATTTTGTAAATACATGCACAGCAAAGAGACTTTGAAACTGCCAGCACCTACTGCACAAATACCAACAACGAAGTGGTAAAACATGCCTACTATACTAAATAAATGTAAACTTGTGTGTCAATAAAACTAGCATCACAATTTACAACATTTGTTTGCTTTGCTATTTAACAATAAAATTAGCATCAAATCTTATGATTTTTGTTTGCTTTGTTGTGTTATAGCCATGTCGATCAGCTCAAAGGAAAAGACAACCCTTGCAACACCCTCGCTACACAAGCAAGTCATACCAAACAAAGGTACCCCTCTCAATTCCTTCATCCCCACCCAAATTATTTGCTTTCACAAATTGCATTACTTCTCTCTTTCTAGTGCCCATTGCACCTTGAATTTATTATTTGTTATAGTCTAGGCCTATATGTCGATTATGTATACAACATAGAACAATATGTCAATTAGTTATTGTCATGTAAATTAAAAAAGAAATTCATACCTAATTGACTTTGCACTCTGATTGCCATCCTATGCTATGCTTTCTTCCCTTTGTAGGAGCTCTACCAAGGTCGAATACAATAAGAAAAATAGCACTCCTTCACACAAGCACATACGAAAACAGTAACCTATGTGCACTCTGCTAATGAACTTTACACCTCTTCCATATTGCATTGATTTCCTAGTGTCGTCAAACACTAATGACATTGAAGCTAAATATGCCTCTTTACTCCCCACTTTGTCAATGAATCACCTTATTTTCAACAACATTCCATAAATCTGCTACCATTACATTGATCTCAATCTATTGGCTTTGTAGATGCCTCACCAACATGGAAGCCAGTGCACCGGATGCCACCTCTCCACAACAGCACACAATAAAATGGTAAAGATGGTGTTCCTCCACAGATACATTTATCCTCATAGCACGTTTTCATTCATTCACTCTATAAGTTGCTCTTGTATACATTGATCCTTATACAATGTCTTCATCCACTCTCTAAGTTGCACTTTTTGCTTTGCTTTCTTGTAGGCAAATTAGCAACATTGAACAACAAAACTTCACCCCTGTCAAAATGCAACCGCACAAAAGTGAACATAAAAAAGGGTATCGAAGCCATCTATCTCATTTCTACTAACACTATTTATCTTTCAACTTATTTGCTCCTTCAATTTCACTTTCACTCTATTTCTTGTCCATCAATAGATTACATTTCTACTTGGTCACTAGTCTACATAGTATTCATTTCCCTTTTGTGAGATGAGACATTTTTGACACAACCAGCCATGTACAGAAAGCACACTAATATTTTGTCTTCCCTTCCTTCTTTATCTACAATCAACAAATGGATTCTTTCAAGCAACACAATCCCAATGCATATTCCACCAAACAACAAAATCCCAATCCATAGCCACATACAAGCAAGAGGTAACGTATGCCAATACTGATAACAAAAGTTCTACCTTCTGAAACTCACATTTACATTGGAGTTTGACTTGAATTATCTAACTTTGATTCCTTCATACCCTGTCAAACCCCTCAAGTCACTAAAACACTTTTTGCACTTTTCCTACAAATCCACTGGCCACATGGAATGTGATCAGCAAGAGAGTGGTGATGAAGCCCTGCATATAAGCAAATGGTAAAAATGCCCAATGTAGTAAGAAGACTTACACTTACACAATGTTTCCTAAAGTCCTTTACTGATGTTTTCCTCTCATGTCTTGTAGCCAACTCCAACCTCTGAGACAACAAACAACACCATCTTCCAGACATGCTCCACAAACTAGCCATTCAAGCCATAGGTATCCCTCTCAAATTTTGCCATCTATTTCAATTTTTCTTTTCAATTGACTCTTATTTATACTTCACTTTATTTGCTTGATAGCTTTCAAACTTTATTCTCATTTTGATCTTTGACATTCTCTTGCAGTAATAAAATTGTGTGTGATTACCTATACTTCCTTTCTTTTATTAAGAAAAAGATATCCTAAATTTGCATAAAATTGATGATTCAATGCAATTCTTTTTACTCTAGTCTCTATTATTATTTCATTTTAAATCCAAATTTCCAGAATTTTCTCCACATATAGTACAGATAGAAGATGAAAATGTCTCTTACTATCTATTTCCACCCCCAAAAAAACTTTTCCAGACTCATAAAGGACACTGTGTTAGTAAAATTGTTTTGTTTTACGTCAGTTACAGACATTGGAGGATTGACAATTAGTGATGGAATTAAAGTTACGAGCCCATTTTAGATAGGTACATGAGCAAAAAATGGTGTAAAATATGTTGTGCTAATTGTGGAAGATTCTGTAGGAGTTGTTTTTGGAATTAAAATCAGATTTTATATACTTGATTTATCAAAAGGTGTTGGAGCTAAATCTCTTCCTTTCTTCGTATTTTCTTTCCTAATGCTCTTTCATTAATTCCTATTGACCCTTCCTTGTGTAGCCTTTCTTCAACACTGCCAAAACCTAGCACAATACTGGACCTGTGTACACAATGAGTCGGTTGTATGTTTGAAGGTGACATTCTTGTTGTATATGGACCTGCCAAGTACACCAACACACAAAACAAAACTGAGATATTGCATGTGGACCTGATAGATTCTAAAGGCCAGATGACAGTCACAATGAATATTAGTAACACATTAGTGGACACCTTTTTGCCACGCTTGACCATTGGATCAAGCATTCGCATTTCCAACTTTACAATTAAAAATAAATCATAATACGAAAGAGGTGATGCAGATTGTTGCATTGCTCTCACTACAAAAAGCACCTTTGAAACTATCCCATGCGTTTGTACCGAACACAAACTAGCACCCAACTTTACAATCTCACGACTAAGCGAAGCTGACTGCCACTATTCTGTTGGTTCATTCGCAGCAATTGGAACCAATTACCATTTGACCAAAACACACCTTGAAGTACATATAAAGGATGGTGATATGCAGGAAGATATGGCCACTGTACATCTTGAACACTTTGAATTGCACCTTCTTTTTTTGTTCCTCCTATCATGCCCTCTTCTGCCCTTGCCACTAACATTTTTATTTTGCAGGTTCTCATCTCCACCACGTACACAAAATTGCACACAACTTTGCAACAACTCTTCTCAACAGTAGATATGCCTTTTATACTGTTCAAAAATATCATGCATAATGGTCCCCAAGGAACCCGATCATTCCGCCCATTGCAGTCTACTTTCATTGAAGAGCTTAATGACCAGTGCACAAAAGCACATTTGGAGACACTTGCCAAATGTAATATCCAAGTGATCACACATACCTTTGCAACTCTGCCCTAAGCTTTCTACTACATAGTATTTATAATTTTTTTCTTACTATACATAGTGCAATTGCAGGTTGTCGATGTCCTCAAAGCAAAGAATGCCTACTTTCCACCCTATGAAATATCTTGCTCAACGTGCCACCACACCCTACCATTTGATGTTGCAATTGACATGGACTTTGTCCATTGCACGTATTGCAACGCCGACACGCAAACCTCTTGCCACCATAACATAATTTGCACATTGAATACACAAGAAGGCAACATCGACTGCACCTTGCAAAGAGACATACTTCAACAAACTTACCCAGATATCACAAATATAACATACGAACAATACCAATAGGACATCTCGCCAATGGTCTTTATGTTGCGCAGGCTCCACATCTATGGCACTTTCACGTTAGCTGTGAACAACACCATTATTGATATTGTCAAGCAATAGGAATTTTGATGTAATTGGGTTTTAACATTGTCCATGTTAATGAATATTGCAAACTTGAAAAAAAGTCGGCCTTTAAAGCTTGTAAATCTTATTACTTTTTTGTGTGGCAATGGCCCTACAAACTCTGATACTGTCTGACTATCACAAACTCTGCTATTGTGTTAATATAATGTGAATATAATGTGGCTTATGCTGTGAAAAAAATATGAATATAATGTTATCATCATGTTACCATCTGTACTTTTGTGACTGGGCATGACATATATACAACTTCATGGGAATTTACTCTGAGCAGGTTGACATTTTAGATTCTATTAGGAATTGACATGAGCTTAATTGATATGAATGCACTGTCATGTTTTTTACTATGTATAAATAATAATCATACACCTTACATATGTTGTACTGTTTGCACATTTATGCTTCTCATGTGTTGACCTTTCTGCTGCATTTACTACATCATACTTGGTTTGATTTGTATGCAAAGCATTGACTTAGACATTGGCGATTGACTTGAGATAACCCTTAATTCTGGAGAAAGCTGAGCTTTTCAACATGTACTTTGCAAGATAATACAACATTTGGGTAAAGATTACGTTGCCAATATTTTTGTTTGCCTTCAAATTTTGTCTGGATCAATCAATCATATTCTCCAACCTGGTTAAACAGCTTTTGGGTGCATGTTTAAAGGCTTTTCTCTCAAAGTTTATTGATACCCACATCACCTTTCATCTATATTTGAAAACAGGAATGCACATTTCTTATACAAGAATACTTTACCAACTGTAAGTTCTAGAAATGGAATCTTCCTTTTGAACATTATGACGTGGAGCACTCCTTCTGGGGTTTTAACTGGGTTATTTTCTCAGTAAGTATACCAACTTATCTCTAGGGTGCACACGAAGTTCTAACAGACAATGTTATTGTCAAGTCAAAGTTTAAAGATGGGAGTGGACAGGAAGCTGAGGTCAAGAAAGAGGCAAACAACTGGATTGGCATGTGTACATGTTCCTCCAGTGAACTCTCTACCACCCGACCAAGTGACTTCTCTTGAAAGTCAAGTTCTCTCAGAATCTGGTACATGGGGGATGCCTGCTTGCAAAACAGCTATAAATTATCCAAGTACTGATGTTGTGGAGGAAAGGAAGGATTTTTCCAGAGAAAGCTGTGTTGATGTCTCAAAAAGACCATTCATAAGGGAAAAGTATAGGAGAATAAAGGGTAATTCATGTAATAGAAGTACTGGCAAGTTGGGTAGCTTGAACATGGCTCCAAGCAAATAAGAATTGGGCATAACAAGTGAAGACAATTCTGATGAATTATTTCCTAAACACAATGGTAATGTTGTAGACAATCTGCAAGTGTTAAGAGGGATGAATAAAGCTGTATTAGAGCCCAGTCCATCTCCTGTTATGAAAGCCCAGAAAAATAGCGCACTTGTTTCTTCTGTAGAACATGGTTTTGAAGGATTACTTCATGTTGTACACCCTGAGGCATCAAATAAGATTTATACTAAGATTGAGGAGGATAACATTGATCTTGAATAGTTAGAAAAAATGAAGGAAAATGTTGCGGAGAGAGGTGGAACTATTGATCCTGGATGGTAAGTACAAATTTCCGATAAGCAACTTAATGTAAGACTCAATTCAATGAGAAGTGTTGTGGGGCACTTAAAAGATAGGCAAATCTAGAAAGAAGAGAAACCAGGTACAAACTATCTTTAGAAGTTACCACCTCTGTTGTAGCAGAGCATGGACCAAATAAGAGCTGCAACTCTATTCTGTGGGTATCTTTACCATTGTTGCAATGTTCAAATATGTGGAATATCTGCATCTTTGAGGAAGGATTTGCTGACCTAAAATGTGGAATTCATATTATGTCAAATGAAAGTTATCTATAATTATAAAATAGTTGTTTTCCCCTCAATAATATTAGCAATGTATTAATCGTTATATAATTCATTTCAATCTCCTTCATAATTATAATGCACATATAATATATTACATTGACAAACTCTTTGTACTTAATATTTTTAATTGTGAACTTATATTCTTTTAGTTTTAATAAAGGTTGTTTGAAACTAGTCTCCTAGTTCAAACATGTTTGAATGTTTAAATAATAAATAATTAGTTGATCTCTAAAAATTGGTCTATCATCTTCCCTGCCTGGGTTTGCAGATAGATCTAGCATCCCATACAACTGCAACAACAATATATATTCTTTGCTAATTTATTTCCAATCTATTTGCTTGCAGGTTCCACCACCTATAATAAATAAACAGACCTATTCACTGCTTGTTCATTTGTTCGCCTCCGATGTGTCTGCTCTGAGAATCAATGGTAGCATATGCTTGTGATTATGTTCCAAGTGCAACAAATACCACTTCAGGTTACTCCTCTTAAGGTTCTTAGGATGTCAAACAATAATTGACATGATAGATCAGGTAATGTCAATGTGATTAACTTGATTACCTTTACCTGTTGGAAAACTATTTAAGAGATTTCAAGATCCTTGATCAAGCTGATAAATATTAAATCAAAAACAATGACAATAAAATCTGATTTTACTTTTCAAATGGCAATAATCTGCTCTATAGTGCATTCTTAATATGTCCTCAAACCAAGAAATCTTGTCATAGTTCTAAGAAAGTTAAATAAGCAACCCTGTTCTAAAACACCTATTTCAGCATAGCCTGCAATCAACTTAATGTAACCTGAATTGACACACCTCACGGCATTGAATGAAAACAACTATTTCCCTCCCTGTCAACAGTAGAACCAATCCAAACCCACCAACCCTGTTCTAAAACACCCATTTCAGCATAGCCTGCAATCAACTTAATGTAACCTAAATTGACACACCTCACGGTATTGAATGAAAACAAATATTTCCCTCCCTGTCAACAGTAGAACCAATCCAAACCCACCAACTCTGTTCTAAAACACCCATTTCAGCATAGCCTGCAATCAACTTAATGTAACCTGAATTGACACACCTCACGGCATTGAATGAAAACAACTATTTCCCTCCCTGTCAACAGTAAAACCAATCCAAACCCACCTTCGCAAGACTGGGCAGGAACTAAGCTGCCTTGCAGCCCTTGTTTAAAACCATAGTTGAAAATCTCGGACTCGCCTCGGACTCGGCAAACCAAAATTTTGGACTCGGACTCGGACTCGTGAAAGACTCGCGAAAGACTCGGCAAAGACTCGACAAAAAAAAAAAACCGTAGTTTTACAAAAAAACATAAAGAAATTAATGCATTTAGAGAACATAAAGAAATTAATGCTGATTTTTCCTTCTTCCCTCTACTCCTCCAAACCCTTCTAACCTGCTCCAGCCAAAAAAAACCCAAATTGAAGTCAAAAAATGAAAAAAAAATTGGTTTTAAGCCCCACGGGCGTGTTTTTTCTGGGCCCGCGAGTCCCTGTGAAAGACTCGCGAGTCCGAGTGAAAGACTCGCGCGAGTCTTTGCGAAAGACTCGCGAGTCTTTCACAGGGACTCGCCTGGACTCGCCACGCGAGTCCTAGGCGAGTCGACTTGGCTCGCCAAAGGACTCGCGAGTCCGTGGCGAGTCCGAGGCGAGTCAAAGAGTTTTAAAACTATGTTTAAAACATACATTTGAATTTTTATTTCTATGGAAAAATATTTTTTTGTGAACTTCAAATAAACCGATATTTAAACAAAGGGGTTAATATATTTCGAAATGATAAGTAGACAGTTAAAAACATTTATTTATTACTTAAACTACCTCTTCAACTACAAGTTGCATCAAATTTGCACAGCAGTAGCCAATGACAATATTCCTCCTGGGAACTGTGCTGGCATCTCGATTTCAGTCCATCTTTTTTCTTCTTCTCTCGCGAGTGGATTAAAGCGATAATAAACATCTTGGCAGTTATAAGCCTTCATGGCACTTATAAAAATATAATCACGACACAGGGAGTTTTAAAAATGTGGGCAGGATATTGTCCGACAGTAACAAATGAGTTGTTGGCAAAATTGATTTCTGTTACGAATATAGAACCTTCTTCACACCCAAACCAATGCAACCTCCCAAAAGCATATACAACGTGACGAACAAGTGAGCTGTTACGCTGTGTATTTATGGTTTTCCATAGCCGTGAGTGAGGATCGTAAATATGTACTCTGCGCCTGTGTGTGGGGAGTAGATAAAATTTGTCATCAATAAACTCACCATAACAGAATTCATCAAGCCAATCGATATTTATGGGAAGTAGAAAGACCCACTTGTTTTCCTCTAAATTAAAAACATAAGGTTGGAGTAGGTCGGCAATGATACCATCATCATCATCATCATTATTATTGTTATTGCATCTAAGAGTGGCAATATAGATAAGACCTTGAGGAGATGATGGTGAAACTGCGCATCCATGGCTCCAAAAACGGAAAGGCATGTCGAGGCCCCGTCGCCATGTGCGAGATAAAAAATCAAACATCAAAACAGTTGGTCTATAGTCGTACTTGTTGAGAAGCCCCATAATAACCAGATGATGTTTTGATCGAAAGTATACAAAGTGACACTCATCATAAAAGACTTTCCAGTTTAAAAAGAACTCTTGGGGGGTTCGAGGCAGTATTTCCCACCACTTTCCTTGCGGATAGTAAATAATTACTTCCCAATCAGGTGGTCTTCCTCTTCGGTGGAAATAAGCTATTCCCTCCTCGCACTCCTCATGGCGCTCTCGCTCTTTATAGAAGAGGGGATTGCTTAGCAGCTCTTGCAGACGGCCCTAAGATGGTTGTGGAATTTGTATGGAACCTTTACTAGACATTTCAGTCCCAAATCTTCTGGGAGACCTGGAATAATATAATTCATTTTCATATAGCTGAATAGTCCCTTTGCGATTTTAAGGAGCCCTCAATCATATATATATATTGAAATTTGAAGAAATGTGTGGCCGACTTCCTTAATTGTTATGGCCGACTCATTGTAAGGTAAATTAGTTTAAAATAATAAGAATTAGCTAATTTTTTCGAAGAGGCCGACTCCCCCATCCCCTAGAAGTCACTGCACTTTGGTGAAGGTTAAATAAATTATAATTAAATGTTTCTTTATGAGGCGGACCCCCTTTTAGAGAGTGCTTTTGATGCAGGAGCATCCGGATAGACAGGCTATCAACATCGGCCAAAACCATTAGTGTCACGTTTGATTTAGTTCTAATTTTTACCAGCTAGTTCTTACATCTATCATTATGGAGGACGGAGGGTGAAGGATGCAGTAGTGTTAAAGGAAAAATGACTGCGTTGGAAAACCAATCCAATTTGTGATTGCAAAAGACAAGAAATGTCAGCTAAAATAAATGCATGTGTGTATCACTCTAGTATTCATTAATTATTTTCTCTAGCAAACTATTTAGCGGAAATAAAAGGGCATAGCTGAAGATCGAAAGCCAGCCAACAAACCAATTTGAGAAAGAGGCCAAAAATAATAAATTAGGAGGGGAAAATGAAAAGACACGAGGCAGTGGTGTTGGAAGTGGAGACACTCTGAGAGGGGGGGTGAATCAGAGTGTAATAATTTTAACAAGAACTTCTTATAAACTTGACAATTTTGATTCACAATAAGCACAGATGACTGAAAGTTGAAAAGACTAAACAAATGAGACTTAACACCTTGATATAATACTTTTAACGAAGCATGAATTATACAATAGAACCAACTGAAAAACTTGATTCATGCTTTTCAGAAAAATAAAATGTTATTGAATCTTTTATAAAACCATGAAACATCTAAACGAGTATTTCAAAGGTTGCATCACATAAATTCAACAAAACAGAGTATGAAATGAAAAGAGCTAAAGATATGACGTATCAGAGCATAAACCAGTAAGACAAACTGAGACAAGACAATGCACATAACACCATAATTTTCATGAGTGGAAAACCCTCCTGGGGTAGAAAAACCACTCGGTAAGATCCCTTATATTATTTCAAAGAGCACCAACTCAATTCACAAGATTTAGAAACCACAAGGCCTCAAGAAGCACCAACCCCTCTTTCTTATCCAATAAAAAACATTCCAACTCGAGCTACAGCCACTGGTAATTTTATGAATGCACTTAATTTTGCAGTCACAAAACCATCAGTAATTGGAGCGAGTATATTTTACCAATCTGTACAAATGATTCTCTCTAAAAGATTTTTGCAACAATATTCTTCAAGGCTTTGAATCATAGATATAAAATAATAACATTCTTTTAAAGGAATTAAACACTATCAGAGAGAAAAACTCAATCTTTGAACAAAATAATTTCAACCATTATAGCCTCATGTACTCTGCAACAAAACAGAGTAATACTCTCAAACCCTCGACTATCTAAGATCTCTGATAGTCTTTTGTTATACACAGCACTTTCTTTCCTTTTTCAACAAATTCTTTGTCTTTCCCCTTATTCACACTCCTCACACTATTTCCGTATCTACTGTTCTGTATTTAAACTATTTTATTCCCCAAAAACTCAAAACGTCTTCCAGAATAACCCTCGTATAGGGTTACCAAAATCTTACGGGAATTTGCAAACTAAAAACAAATAACCGATTAACTGTGCAACGGAAAGAGAAACTGAGAGATAAACTAAAGATGCTTAAATTTCCCGAATGAAAACCAAAAATAAAGCAAAGTCTGTTTCCTTATTTCCATTTTTTATGACTGAAAAAAAAAACAGATTCGAAATACCTGAATCTTTGTAAACATATGAACAAGAATAGTACCTGTATACGCAACCTCATTGATAACTGAAAAGAAACTAACCAGAAATCCATTAAGCTCACTGTTAAGTCCACTCTTACATCATTCTTTTCAACCAAACAAACTAACTCGAGCTCCTTAGCTACAGCGGCGGCTGCATCTCTCATGGCGTCTAGGGTTTGAGATGGACTTCAAATTTGTTCAAAAACAAAATGAAACACAAAAACGATGCTTCCAAAAAAAAAAAAACTTTTAATCTGTCGGTCACAAAGAGTATTCCGAAGTATATGTTGTTAGTCCGTAGACAAATTAAACATAATATTAACCAAAGATGTCGTTCAATAAATGCCAAGTCAGTGTTATTCACTGTATCCGTGTCACCAGCCTGGCCTGAGAGAAAGGCGTTTTAAAAATATAACACGTCAGCTTAACTCAATGTATCTGTGTCACCAGCCTGACCCGAGAGAAAGGCTTTTTAAGAATACAACCACATGTTTAATACACTTGCCTCAAAAATATGAAACTTAAGCAACACATCTTCCCCCTTTTAATTTTCTTGTCATCGAGGACAAAAAGTATCAAAGAGCAACAAGTGGTGATAGGGGAAGACAAAACAAGATTAATGCAATATAAGCAACACCATATACAAAGATAGAGTCTCTATAAAAGAATAGAAAAGAAGCTCAGACAGCCACGTGAGTAAACAAGAGGAGGCTGCGCAGGCACAATAGATGGTGCAGTCAAATTAAAATCAATGCATTTGAAGTTTTAATTGCAATTGCTATGTAAAGAGCCCAGAAGAAAATGTGTAGAGAAGAATGAGAGATCTGCAGTGTGGGCAAAGGGGCCACGCAGACGATTCCAGAATAGTTCGTAGAGAATGAAAGAAGTTAGTAAAATCAGGTGGAAACAAATATAAAAACCCCTGTGCAGGACAGAAAGGATATGGAGATTGGACATGAAGTTGTCACCAGTGAATATTGAATTTGGATGCAGATTTGCAGAAGTTTACTATAGTAAAATTTGTAAATAGCCTGGCATTATTAATAAAACTTGAATTTGAGATCTTTGATTTTCTTTCCATTGTGTTGGTACTGTTATTTTGTTTTGTGAGTTGGCTGCAACTTCTTTGTTTTTAGAAAGCCGGATAGTGGTTTGTATCAGCTTCTTTGTTTTCACACGTTATGGCAGTTCTGCAAGCAAATTTAGAGAACTATGATAGGGCAAATATGCCACGTTTCTCTTCGTTATTGTTGGGGACTTTAATATGTGTCATTACACTCAGATTGAATTCCTCTATTTCTTCAACAATATAATCGAGAGACGATTCTGTTCATTTGATGAAGCCCTTTCTAATAAATCTTAGGGGTGATGAAGCTTTAGTAAAACCCAATTCAAAAGAATCAAGCACCCTGCATAGCCCTTCGTAAATTGAAGAGAAAACTATTCCACAAATTCAACCGTGTATTTGATCAAAGAGACGTTGAGATTTTCTTGCGATAGAGGGACACATTCTAAGACAAGGCAAAAGCCCTTCTTTAAGGCTACCAAATGTTTGAGAAAATCCTTATGTTCCGAATGGCTACCTCTCTATCACACTTGAGGATTTTTAGCTTTAAAAACTTAGAATCTCTCTCTGGTTTTTGTTTGTACGTGATTTGTATTTTATTTTGCAGTTTGAGAATATTAATTTGAAAATTAACTGTTGGTGTAGTTATCTGATTCTCTATGTCTCTCTTCATTGAAAATGCTGAATTTAAAATTTAGTAGATCAAATTGCCTTCCAAAAAGCTTTGGCCCGCTTAGTTAAGAGTTAATTATAAGTGATTGTAAGCAACCTTCGAGACATCCTGAAGGATTTGGTTGGCTCAAATATCTCATGTAACTGAACCAGGAATGTGTCTGATTGCTCTAATCTAGAGATGGTTTCTGATGATTTTGGGTTGTTATCCTCTATATGTATATTGAATGTATCAAGTTACTCTCAATTCAATGAAAAGGCAATGGACAAGCTTGTTGAGATGAAGAGCATGTTGGTAGTGGCTATCTAGAAAAGCTACATGTTGATAGTAAGGTGGGAACGAGTAAAAGCAGGAAACACTTTTGATCTAGTGGATGGTGAATTCTTAAATAAGGAAAGATCAAAGGTTTGGCATACTACTTATAGGGAGTTGAGTTAGTTGTTTCTCCCAAAAGATGCATTTATCTAGGAAATCTCTACTATCTTAGTTAAGAATGTCATACAAGGTTCTTAAATCAGGTCATGAATCTTGAGGGGATATGTTGGACACATATCAATAATTATGAAGCACTCATATTATGGTATTATTTTCATAAAGAGAGCAAGTTCCCACCAGATGATGATGTTCTACAATTTCCTAAGTAATTACCCAACCATGAATAGGTGCAGGAAGATTGGTTTTGGTTCTCATTTTAAAGAAAAACTCCTTTGGTAGGGTTTCATATTATTTTTCTTGCAAACTCTGACCATTTTTTTCTCATCGACATCCTTGATAGAAAGACGCAATTTCTAGAAAATCTTGAAGTCACTTGCTTGATGCAAAGTAACCTTCCAATCATTGTAATGGCAACAATTATTTAATTTAGTGATCTCAAGAAAATATTTTTGGATGGTTATTCATCGAGTATATCATTTTTAGCTGCCAAGATGGTCCATAGTGAAGAAGTGAAAAAATCATATGATATACAGTCTATTTCAATCTTATAAACTTAGTTTATGATTATATAAGAATTTTGATGGTATCTCCAATTTCATAGAAGGCACAAAATACCCTCTTTTGAATTTGTTGATGATGTTAAATTATAGAAAAATAATAATTTGTTTATTTAGTAATGAAAATTAATCCCACCATAGAAGGGTTTCACTTTGGTTGAGATTATTGGAGATTTGTACCTGACCTTGTTTGCAAGGATTGCTGCACTTAGCAGACGGAATATTGCATTCTACCCAATTTTGACTCTTTATCATGCTATAGACATGATTTTCCAAGGTCAAAATTAATAAACATAGTATGTTTTTAAAAATAACTATAATTTTATTTTATAACTTTGTAATTTTATTTTGATCATCTACAAAATGCTAGATATTTAATTACTTGGCTTATGTTATTCTATAGACTACTTAATATTTATTTGTATCAATTTTCCTACTACCTTTTATCAACGATAAACATTTTTATCGTATGATTATTGTATAGAATTACCTAATTCAAGATGAGGTTTGAACCAGTGTGGTCTAACTTGTGGTGGAATTTTTCTCACACAAAGCTTGATAACAAGTTAGCATTGTGCTCATAGACTTTTCTAATGATATTTTTTATTATCTATGTTAAAAATATACATCAATAATGTGATAAACCCTATCAATGGCTCGAGAGTAGAAATTTTGGGTAAAAAACATCGGTTGGCTCCACACCTACACCCGAAACCATGACTTGCAAAGGCCACTGGAAAAAGAAATGAAATTACTACAAAAGATAGACACAAACATTGGATAATTAAATACGAATAATTTAAAGTCAAGGGTAAAATTCAAGAAACCCACAAGTTGTAACTGTCACGTTTTTTCTTTATGTTTGATCATTTTATTGTGATTTACGAAACCACATGCTGCTACAAAGTAATTATGTGACTAGAAGATGTAGCATATGTATGCATATATGTAGGATGAAGCTGTTTGGGGTGTGTCTCCCCATGCATTAAATACCATACCCTTCTTTTTGGGAACTATTTGAGAATTCATCAAGATTTGAGCATTCTTCAATAAAAAGTATGTTTCAATATTTACACATATTAATTTAGGAGTCTAGGTGTGAAGGATATATGAGTTTAGTTTGAAGATTGGCATAAAAATATAATGTTCATCTTTTTCAAATTCATTCAAATGTACACATATATGTGGCTTTATTAGTTGGATTACACCACACTCAAATACAAATGAATAATCTTACCAATTAAGAAAATCAACATAATTACATTTTAATGTCTAAATTTTTAAAATTAGATGAAATAATTTAACCAATTAAACAAATCAACATTACAACCATTCAATATCAACTTTTGAAAATTAGAACATAAATATGTCATATGATTTAGTCTTTGATGATTACCCACCAGTTTTAGCAATGCAACTCATTTTTTTAAATGGATTTGAAGTTATACTTAAACTCCGTTAATATAGAAATTAAATTAGTGTATCCTCTATGCACATAAAAAATTGTACTCTCTAACATGAACTTATTTGTAATTTTCTTTCAATGTAGATCTTGCACCTGCTTTTGCTACAAGTGCTAGTTAATTTTATTTTCAATGGGTTTTGTAATCTCTTTTATGTTTATCATTTGCATACAAAGACTTAATCTTAGGACATGAAGCATTATCATGATCAATAATAAGATGAAAACTATGCATAACAATATTTCTCCCACTTGTAGAAGGGCCTTCTAGAGACAATAGTTGGATAGGAGGAGAAAAATTTAGTGTTTTATTATTATTATTATTGGCTTGTAAATATACTATTTTTGACACATCCTTATAAGAATACTATTACTATTGCATGTGAGGCATTTTCTTTTTTAATGCAGTGACAACAATAACTAGCCTTTTAGTAAGGGATTAAAGGATGTAACCCATTTCATGTACTAATTTGAAATCGTTTTCCTATTTCCCATGATGATGAGATCATGTTTGATTTCAATCACTTTTTCTATTTCCCATGATGATGAGATCATATTTGATTGTAATCACTAAGTCTTGGGAATCTTTCAAATTAGCAACTCTTCCTTTCGTAAATTGAAAAAAATTATCAAGTGGTTGTGCATTAATAAATCAACACTTCTAATTTTCCAATTTAGGAATCTTAGTTCTTTTGATTTTATTTATGATCTCTTAGAAGGCAAGATATGATCTCTCCTAATTGTAAGGGAATACCCCTCTTTCTACTACAATTACTTTCTATTCTATCTACCTACTTACTTTACACTATTCCAAGATGGCACAAAAACTTAGTCCTCTTTTTCTAGAACAAGTTATATCTTATTCTCTTTTCAAAAAAGATTTCTTCTTAACTCAAACAATTCAAATTTTGTGGTAATATTAAAAACTAAGCTAATTAGGAAGTAAAGTGTCCATGAAAGAACAAAGTCTTATGTTACTTCTCTTTTTTCTGAAAATGACCTAGGGATGGGGCTTGTGTACATCAAGAACTCAAAGATTCTTTTGAATACCTAAGTCCTATCAACCACTATAACCCAAATATCAATATACTACTAGCTCAAAGACTGATAGATATATTGCAAGGTTTTCTACTCTAACAAGATAATCAGCACAACACAAAGACTTTACTTCTTACCCTCTCAATATTAACTTTGGAGATAACTTGTAAAATCTCAAAGACTTTAAACGACCATCTCAACCTATTTCCAATCCTTGAATTTTCTAAGTAACATATAGATTACTTGTAAAAACTCAAATAACTTTTCAATATTTTGTATCAACAAGTATAATTAACTTTAATCTTTCAATAAAATATGACATAGAAGACATAAGAACATTTATACCATACACAAGATTGATCTCAACACAAAGTTTTAAAGACAAACTTGTCTTCTCTTTTATTAAATTACAAATTTACAAAATAAACACCAAGTCTCTATTTTCTCTTTACTTTGGCAAAGTTTTGTTGCATAAACAATTATGGGAAAAAGATCCTTATTACAATAAAAACCCTCATATATATAGAAGAGGGGTGTAACATGAAAATAGGAAACTACAACTAATTTAAGACTAAGTCAAAGGAAGAATTCGATTTGACTTGTATACTAAATATGTGCAGATGAGCATATACAAAATGACAACTGAGGTGTCGATTGACATAACAAAATGCCAATGAGAAAAAAACAAAAATGACTAGGTGTCATCTTTTTCATATTGAGTTTGTTTTCTAGAACTCTTCAAATTTTTGCAAGACATTCTTCATCTAAACTATATCGGGTCCTTGGGTATTGCTGGTGATGATGTTGGCCCACATGATAAAATCCTCTAAATCAATGCAACACTTCCTATGTTTCTTCAAAAGTGAATCCAGAAAATCTAAGATGATGTGAAGGTAAACCAACCTATTGACTGGGGACAAAGAGAAGTCCTCTCTATCAATTTCAGAAGTTACAAGCAATCTAACAACATTGCTAGGAGAAATAAAAGTGAACACAGGGGGGTCTGACTCAGAAGTATAAATAGGAACTTGCATCATGGATGAAGGTAGGGATACTGGGGGTAAGGAATTATCTACTTGTGGGAGTCCTTCTTCATCATATTCATCTTGTTCTTGATCACCTTCCTGATCATCTCATAGTTGGTCAACATCAATAGGTTCTTCGTTAGGATTCTCACCTTCCAATTGTTCATCTTGTGCCTCAAAATCTTGTGTCTCATGAACATTGGAGGCTGATGGATTTCCTTGAATGTCAATTTGGGAGCCTTTGTTGGAGCGGAAGGATTTTTTCTATTATTGGTTTTGATTTCTGACCTCTTTCCAACCAGACCAACAATGTCTTCATCAAAGCCAGATGATAATGGTTTCAATTGAATTCCTTTATTTGAGAGCCAAAATTAGTATTTATAAGAATACTCTGAAATCTATCTCGAATAGAAGTGGACTCCTTTTGTGACTATTGAATGAGAGGAAAAGGGGTAGAGGATACTTTCTTATCAACATAGGTAAGGTCTAAGACATTACCATCCTCTTCTAGATCATCTAGGATGTCAGCAAGGTCAAACTCTCGGATTTGATCAACTGTCAACTGACAATAATCAAGCTTCCTAATGCCATGCTCAATTCGGAAATCAACACAAACATCTTCAATATGATGCACACGAACATATACCTTTTTCAACTTATTTTGCATTCCCCTATAATCAAAATTCCTCCTAGCTTTAATGAATTTCATAGTCGCTCTTCTCGTCTCTTCTTCAATTGCCCTAGATTTGTAGATTGAATTGATAAAATATCTACCAATAATAAGAGAGAATTTCATACCTATTTTGTGAGAACCGACTTTGGCCCAATGAACTGACACCATCTGACGAGCCAACTCCATCAAAATATTTTTTTTCTGAGGGATATCTTGCGAGCATGAAAGGCTTACCATTGAAACACCCAACCTTGAGATATGTGAAAGTCAAAAATTGAAAGAACATGTATCCATATTCATTTACTACCTCCTAGGCATGATTTGATACCCTTTTATTAAATAAGTATTTATTTGACATACATATATAATACCCAAAGAAGGCATCATTGACTCTCCAAAAAATGGCTGAAACTATTTTGAAGCACCAATTGGGAGTAGTATTTATGTACCACAATTTTCCTTTTGTCTTTTGATGTAGATAGTCTCAAAAATGGTCTGAGTGAAGCTGTAGCATATACCAAGTAAGAGGTCATGAATAATTTAAGAGTGGTAGGAACCTTAGTAACATACTCACAAATGGCATCATTGATTTGCTTTCCCTAGAATATCTTCTCTTTATTCTGTCTAATAACATGGATATATTGATACATCCATTTATAGTAAGCATTAGAAGTGGAAAGTCCTTTCACTTTACTTAGGAGAGTTATCAAACCATTAACTTCTTCAATAAAATCACTTCTAAAAAGAGTTTTCAGCCAGCTAGCAATTAGAGGCCTCGAGGTCTTCAACTAGTTATCATTCATGTTGCTCCCATATTTGTTAGAAATTTTGTCATAGTAGGCTTGAGCTGATTGAATGATGATTTCTAAACACTTCTCAATGCTAGGACACTTAAAGATAGTGTCAAAGAAATTCTCATCTAAGCTGATCAATTTCTTGCCACTGGCATCTTTTACACTTCCCCTTGTAGAATCAAACTGACTTGCAACCACCATGAAAAATGTAGGGTCTTGAGAAGACATAGGGAAGGTTGCAACTAGACAGATACCACTTTTAACAATGAATTCCATTTTGTTGTATGAAGGAGACTGCTCAACCCTCTTTAGAAATTCAGCTAGGTCAACATGACCTATCTCTATGTGTGTTATATGATCTATGTCTGATGAAACTGAAGAAGGCGGGAAGATCGAATGTGGGTCTTTCTTTTTGAACTTCACCACCTTCTTGCTTGGAGAAGCTTTTGTCATTTGTATAATGGCAACACTATGATAGAAAAAATTATCGATATTGGACAAGCATAATTGATCAACCATTTTGTCCATTTTGAATTGAACAATCTCCCAAATATGATTTGCACAAAGGGATAATAAATAGAGTAAAAGTCAAGAAAAAGACTCCTAATTGATTTGCACAAGGGGATAATAAATAACTCAAAGTGTCATAAATAGGTGCAAATTGGATTTATAAACTCGATTTGCACTTACCAAGGTGCATTTTGGGTTTAGAAACCTGATTTGCACCTATGGGGCGAAAAGGTGGAAAGGAGGTGTAAATTGGGTCCTTATAAACCCGATTTGCACCTAGGTTTCATTAGACTATACACAATTTCTTTCATGGTGATCATCAAGATTAGTAGTCCATCTTCTTCTCTTGCCTCTAAAGTTGACTACATTCATTTTCTCCATTTTCCCTTCTTTTTTCTTTTTTCTTTTTTCTATCGATGGTGCTTGGCAAAGCACCTTTCCTTTGAATAAGCATCTCAGTAACACTTTTGTATTCACACTTTTATTTATTGTGTTGTACTCTTTGCTAAGTTGGTTATCTTTCTTCATTGCTTGATTTTAATTTCCTTTTAGTTTGGTTTCTGAGCTTCCTTGTAGCAACCCTTAGTCTATAACGTGTACTTTTAAATCACATTGGCCTATTTTGAGCACTAACTTGATATGGATTTTTAGGAATAATATTATACTCACCACCATTCTTGTCAAAGTTTGATGCTCTCTTAAAAAATCATGTACAAAAGAGCTCAAATACAAGCACAACAAAGCAACATACTGCAAAGTTCAAAAGGTCCAGAAATATATTAAGAGATTAAATATTGTCTATTTATAAAAATATTGAACATAAAATACATGATCATCATATTAAAGGGCAAGGAATAATGCAGTTGTAAAATGTGTCCCTGAAGAGATAATATGATTCACACACTTTAGACTTCTCTTTCAAGAGTATAATCTTACCCTTAACTTCAAACTCCTTTCCAACTCTTTCCTCTTCTTAATGGATTCCTATTGATATAGGTTATTACTAAAACCGTTTAAATAAATTTATGAAACAAAATCACATTATTTAGATTTCATTACACGATTGTTGTTACCGATTGAAATTTTCAATCATCTCAAGTTAATTGAGGAATTCTTGAGGCTCATAAACAACTTGTTGAAATGTGGCGACTAATCAGCAAAGTATTGTACACTCAGCACGTATCCTCGTTGATGAAAACCGACACTGTAATAAAGCCCTAAAAAGGCCGACTTTGTTTGTTGCCCTAAAAATGCATGTTATAAGTGGTTGGGATGCTTAAGGCATTGTAAGGTTGATGTACTATTTTTGCTAGATAATAAGAAAGATTGGACTGCTGTGTATGGTGGATGTAACCCATTCTGGGTGAACCATGTTAAATCTCTATGTTATCTGTGTCCCATTTTATTTCTTTATCTTTTGTATTTAAATCTGCATATAATTGTTAGTTCATATTTTCTTCGGATCTGCTTGAAACCCTAACAATTGGTATCAGAGCGAGGTTTTCTATAAATTGGCAGGACTTTCAGATTTGAGTGGGAGCAATGGAGGATTCCAAATTCAAGGTCAAAAAGTTTAACGGCCAGAATTATTAGTTATGGAAAATGCAGATGGAGGATTACCTGTATCAAAAGGATTTGTGGTGGCCATTGGAAGGAAAGGCAAAGAAACCAACCACAATATCAGATGAAGAGTGGGACATTTTAGATAGAAAGTCACTGGGATCCATACGATTATGCCTTGCGTCGTCTATAGCATTCAATATAACAGAAGCAAAAATGACTGTAGATTTGATGGCAACATTGGCTAAGTTGTATGAGAAACCCTCGGCTTCGAATAAGGTATTTCTTATGAAGCGTTTGTTTGATTTGAAAATGAGTGAGGGAGGATCTGTAGCAAAGCACTTAAATGAATTTAATACAATTACCAGTCAATTATCTTCGGTAAAAATTACCTTTGCAGAAGAGGTTAGGGCTCTCTTGATTTTATGTTCTTTGCTAGAAAGCTGGAATAGCTTGGTTATGGCTGTAAGTAACTCTGTCTCTGGTAAAAATACTTTGGTATTTGATGATATTGTTGGTGTTATCCTAAGCGAGGAAATGCGAAGGAAAAGCACAAGTGAGACTTCAATATCATCAGGTAGTGTTTTGAATGTGGAGAACAGAGAAAGATCAAAGGAAAGAGGAAAAGGCCCTGGGAATGAGAAGTCACGAGGGAAGTCAAAGAAAGGACGCTCTCAATCTAGAGGAAAGAAAGATTGTTGGTACTGCAGAAAGCCTGGTCATCTAAAGAAAGACTGTTGGTATCGGAAAAACAAAGAAGGAGACAAAAATGAAAATGACAGTAAGGAAGCTAATATTGCAAGTAATACTTTACAAGATGCTTTAATCTTATGTTTGGATAATGTTAATGATTCCTGGGTAATAGATTCTGGGGCTTCATTTCATGCTACACCCCATAGAAAATATTTTTTAGATTATGTTCAAGGTGATTTTGGACAGGTATATTTGGGTGATGATGAGCCCTGTCAAATTGTTGGAAAAGGAAAGATAAAGATCAAGTTGCGGAATGGTAATGACTGGTTTCTGCAGGAGGTAAGACATGTTCCTAATCTAAGAAGAAATTTAATATCTACAGGGCAACTAGGTAGTGAAGGTTGCATAGTTACCTTCTCGGACAATATGTGGAAGGTCACTAAAGGATCATTAGTAGTAGCTAAAGATGCGAAGGTAGGCACATTATATCTGTGTACTGGTAACACTTACTCTACCTTAGCTACTACAAATAAAGTTACTGCAGGGACAACAACAATAAATGTTGCAAGAACAGATTCGATAATGTGGCACCATAGGCTTGGGCACATGAGTGAGAAAGGGATGAAAATCCTTCACTACAAAAATTTATTGCCAGGACTAAAGAAGATTGATTTAGAGTTCTGTGAAAACTGTGTTTATGGTAAACAGAAAAGAGTCAGATTTCTCAAGGTTGGGAAAGAGAAGAAGAGTGAGAAGTTAGAGCTTGTACATTCAGATGTATGGGGACCGGCTCAAGTATCATCTCTTGGTGGCTCTTGTTACTATGTTATTTTTATTGATGACTCAACCAAAAAAACATGGGTATATTTCCTAAAACAAAAATCAGATGTTTTTGAAACTTTTAAGAAATGGAAAGCTTTGGTTGAGAATGAGACAGGAAAAAAGTTGAAGTGTCTCAGATCAGATAATGGAGGTGAGTATTGCAGCAAAACATTTGAAGATTACTTTTCCTTAAATGGGATTCGAAAGCAGAAGACAGTTCCAGGAACTCCACAGAAAAATGGTGTGTCAGAGAGAATGAATAGGACTATCATAGAACGTGCGAGGAACATGAGATTGCATGTTGGATTGCCCTTACATTTTTGGGCAGATGTTGTACATACTACTGTCTATTTGATAAATAGAGGACCTTCAACCCCTTTGGATGGTGGTATTCCAGAGGAGGCATGGACTGGTAAAAAGGTAAATTATTATTTTCTAAAAACTTTTGGTTGCGAAGCTTTTGTCCATGTTGATAAAGAAAACAGAACCAAGCTTGATGCTAAATCTCAGAAATGTACCTTCATTGGATATGGGATAGATGAATATGGCTATTGATTATGGGATTTTGAAAATAAGAAAATAATTAGAAGTAGAGATGTTATATTCAATAAGAAGGTTATGTATGAAGAACAGATGCAGGAAAAGAAGCATGAATAGGACAAACAAGAATATGTGGTGTTGGATGAGATTCATGAAAATAAAATACCACAGGTACCTGATGCTCAGCAACAACAGATTGTCCCACAAACTCCTGCAAGTGTTAGACGTTCTACAAAGACAAGTAGACCCCCTGAAAGATTTTCTCCTTCTTTGTATTATATTTTATTAACGGATTCTGGTGAACTAGAAGAATATGAAGAAGCAATGCAGGTGGATGCCAAACAACAGTGGCAGCGAGGCATGAAAGAGGAGATGGACTCCTTGATGAAAAATAAGACTTGGGACTTAGTCCCTTTACCTGCAGAAAAAAGAGCCTTGCCTAACAAATGGGTTTATCGGCTGAAGGAGGAGGAAGGAGGTCAGAAAAGATATAAGGCCATACTTGTGGTAAAAGGTTTTGCACAAAAAAAGGGTATAGATTATGATGAAATATTTTCTCCAGTTGTAAAAATGACTTCAATTAGAACTGTACTTAGTCTTGTGGCTGCAGATGATTTACATCTTGAACAATTAGATGTCAAAACAGCTTTTCTCCATGGAGATTTGGAGGAGGAAATTTACATGTTGCAACCACAGGGATATGAGGTCAAAGGTAAGGAGAACTTGGTGTGCAGGTTGAAGAAAAGTTTGTATGGCCTAAAGCAAGCACCCCGACAATGGTATTTAAAATTTGATAGTTTCATGGCTGAACACGGTTATCATAGATGTCATTCTGATCATTGTGTATATTTTAAGAGATTTGATAATGGAAGTTATATTATCATGTTGCTTTATGTTGATGACATGCTTGTTGTTGGGTCTAACATGCAACATATAAATGATCTTAAACAGAAATTAGCCAGGTCATTTGCTATGAAGGATTTGGGTGCAGCTAAGCAAATTCTCGGTATGAGGATTACACGGGATAGGAAAAATAGAACCTTGAATTTGTCCCAAAGTGAGTATATAAAGAAGGTGTTGAAAAGATTTAACATGCAGGATGCAAAAGCAGTTAGTACACCTTTGGCTAGTCATTTCAAATTGACTAAGGAGATGTGCCCAAAGGCACAGGAAGAGGTTAATAAAATGTCTAACATCCCGTATTCATCAGCTGTTGGCAGTCTGATGTATGCAATGGTATGCACAAGGCCAGATATTGCACATGCAGTGGGAGTTGTGAGCAGGTTTATGAGTAATCCGGGTATGGAACATTGGAATGTTGTGAAATGGATTCTTCGGTATTTGAAAGGAACTACTACGAAGGCATTATGTTTCAAAGGATCTAATGCTACTCTAAGTGGATTTGTTGACTCTGATCTGGCGAGTGATATTGATTCATGGAGGAGTACTACGGGGTATGTTTTTACTATAGGGGGAACTGCAGTTAGTTGGATTTCTAGGCTGCAAAAGGTTGTTGCACTTTCAACCACTGAAGCTGAGTATGTTGCTGCTACAAAAGCCAGCAAAGAGATAATTTGGTTGCAATGTTTTCTGAAGGAATTGGGTCAGACACAAGAGGATAGCCCATTGTATACTGATAGCCAGAGTGCCATTCATCTTGCAAAGAACTCTGCTTTTCATTCAAGGACAAAGCACATTCAGCTCAGGTACCACTTCATCCGGACTATTTTGGAGGAGGGTCAGTTACGGCTTGAGAAGATTCACACAAGTGAGAATCCTGCTGATATGTTTACAAAGGCAGTTCCACAGGAGAAGCTGATTTCTTCATCAATTTCTGTTGGTCTTCTTGATTGATAATTGTGGAATTTATACCAGTCAAGTCCTAGTGTTTTATCCAGCGGATGTTGCATGTATAGTGGTGTCATGTAGTATCAGTCTCCAAGTGGGAGATTGTTTGGTGTGGAGCCTGATCAGTCTCCAAGTGGGAGATTGTTGAAATGTGGCGACTGATCAACAAAGTACTATACACTCAGCACGTATCCTCGTTGATGAAAACTGACATTGTAATAAAACCCTAAAAAGGCCGACTTTGTTTGTTGCCCTAAAAATGCATGTTATAAGCGGCTGGGATGCTTAAGGCATTGTAAGGTTGATGTACTATTTTTGCTGGATAATAAGAAAGATTGGACGGCTGTGTATGGTGGACGTAACCCATTCTGGGTGAACCATGTTAAATCTCTATGTTATCTGTGTCCTATTTTATTTCTTTATCTTTTGTATTTAAATCTGCATATAATTGTTAGTTCATATTTGCTTCGGATCTACTTGAAACCCTAACACAACTTGTTTACTTGAATTTAAGATTTAGCCTAATTGAGTTTTTTTTTTATTATGACGGTATTTAACCAAAAAAAAAGAGGCATATAAATTGTATTTTGAGAAAAATGGTGAATTGTATCCCATAAAAATATCAAATGTTTTTTTTTTTTAGAGTATAGCACAAGAAATAAACCCGCACATTTTTGTAGAGTCACCAAATGTTGTAGCCGTCGTTTACTTGTTTAAGTCTTGAGGTTGCATCTTCGATTCATACCGCACCATACCTTCTCTTTATAACCAGTACTTTTCATCTTACCTTTTTTATTTCATTTAGAGTTCAAAAATATAGTTGCCATGAAATGTGATGGAAGCAAGTCTTTGTTTGAGATTATAGAAAAAAAAAACCATAATTTAAAATTTCTCATAGCTATGTCATTGATGGTTCAATTGAGTTGTTTCACTAGCTCTTATCTGATTGTAGTTGGACCATGATAGGGCATTTGTTTATCAATTGGATATTTTTTATCAATTATATTTGCAATTTTTTCATGTAGAAACGTTTTTTTACAAAACCATATTAAAATTGTCAAGATATACATATTTTAACATTATTTTCTTATAATTGTACAATATATACATTTGCACTCGAAAGATTCACCAACAATTTTGTTAATGCTTAAAATAATCAAAGTAATTGGTAGGATATATATCATTATAAGTTCAATGCTTATGCATTTTCTTTGTTACCGGGCAATAATGCTCCTACAAGTAAAATTTTGTTGCCAAATATGTATTTTATTTAATATCCATGGATGATCAAACGAAAATGCACTATGATTTGGATTTGATGGTGTACAAATTGATTTGGAAATGCACTATTTAATAAATTTTACACTTGCGATTTTAATGTTTTTTTCAAATTCACTAATCAAATTTATATTTTAATTAATCTCTTACAGTTGATATTAGTTTACAATGTATTATAACTTCCTTTTATTTTGTTACATTACTGTAGACAATGTATTATATTTGATGAATGTTTACAAAATACAATATCCAATTATTATTATAAATTTAAAGCTACAAATACTACTACTATGTAATACTTGAATGGAACCTTTACCAGGCATTGCAGTCCCAAATCTTCTGGGAGACCTGGAATGATATTCATTCTTGTCGAATTAAACTGTCTGTTTAGATTTTAAGGACCCCTTAATCAAAAATATATATTTATTGAAAGGCAAAGTCTGTCCACCATGATTGACGCACTTTTCAATAAAAATGTAACCAATTAAATAAATCTAATCTACAATGCTCTCAAATTTTAATCAAGTATTAAATTGTTACGATAGAGTAGAGGAAAAGAAAATGGCTTTTGACTTCTATTTACATATTTGCCACCCGAATAATTCTTAAACTTGTGGGTCAGGAGGATGATGTAGCTAAATTTGCACTTTACGTTGGAATTGTTATACTATGCTTAGTAGTACAAACTTGCGGTTGTTTTCTATTCTGAACTCAATTTCTGATAAAATATTTAGTTAGATGACAATGAACAATATCTCTGAGGAAGTGAGCCAATCTGTATTAGTCACTTTCAGTTTGGAGTTCTGACGGTTCATCTATTTAAAAAAATCTACCTTTTGTCTAAAATGCAAGTTTTAGTCTAGTAGCATAGCTTTAGTTATCTTCACAACTCCTACATTTACGTGTAGGATCTTCCCATTTATCAAAAGGGGGAGAGGAGTAAAGATAATAGGAGGACTGATGGAGAGTTAATAAGATAAAGATTGAGTGGGCCAATCTGTATTAGTCACTTTCAGTTTGGAGTTCTGACGGTTCATCTATTTAAAAAAATCTACCTTTTGTCTAAAATGCAAGTTTTAGTCTAGTAGCATAGCTTACATTTACGTGTAGGATCTTTCCATTTATCAAAAGGGGGAGATGAGTAAAGATGATAGGAGGAGTGATGGAGAGTTAATAAGATAAAGATTGAGTGAGAGATAGAATAAGAAATGCAAAAATCATATGGTGTGAATTGAAGGCATTTCATTTCTTAAGTATCATTTATTGATTTCATGGTTCAATCTCTATTATTAATCAATCATCCAAACAATCTATAAATATACTTTATTCTAAAACATTTAAATGAACACATCTTAATACGAAATCATGCTCATGGATTGAATAACACTCACAATACATCAAAAGCACATTAAAATGTTATTAGAGAAGCCTTGTAAGATCTTTCAACTTAGAATACTCTCCTTCAAAGTTGCAATAGATAGAGATATGTAGGAGCAAGATATAAGATAATTATATGCTTTGGAACCTTATTTTCTCATTGTTTCATGTATTAAATCCCATATATATATATATATATATATATATATATATATATATATATATATATATATATATATATATATATATATATATATATATATATATATATATATATATATATATATATATATATATAAGGATCTTCAAAGATATATTTGTTATTGCTTTCTAGAGCTAAAAGAGTTTCATTGTATATATATATATAAGGATCTTCAAAGATATATTTGTTATTGCTTTCTAGAGCTAAAAGAGTTTCATTACAATAGAAAAAGAGAGCTATGAACATATGCCTTTCATTAATATTTTCTATAAGTAGGGGCACTTGCTTTAACTTAATCCAAAAAAAAAGGAGAAAAAAATAATAATAAGATGAATATATTGAAAATGTCCCTACATCCAACCTGTCACCATACTCCAAGTCTATAGACTTTTAAAGATAATGTTGCCAACAAAGCAATATTCAATGTCAGAGATGGAAATTTAACATTGTGCCAAGTAATTGCCTAGACATGGATAAAGATACTTTTGTTTCTCTTCTCGTTAACCCAAAAGTTTGAGAGAAAAAATATTAGAAATCTTAAATATTATATGATTGATTAAAAAAAAATTAAAAAGTCTATGATAAATTGTGATGTTCTACTTAATAGTTGTGCATTCAATGTCAAAAGACAAATGAAAAGTAAAAAAATGGTGAAATGTAACATAATCCTCAAACAACATGCTTCAAAAAGACAACCACCTTTAATTATGGGATACATTGATAGCCTATTATTGACACCAAAGGCCCACTAGGAAAAAGTAAAATATAATAATAATATGTTAGTAAGGGACAAATTGATAACCTACTATTGACACCAAAGACCCTTATAAAATAATAATATGTGAATATATAATATATTGATAACTTACTATTGACACAAAAGATTCATTAGTCAATAGTGATATAATAATAATAATGTGTATAGAATAACTGATAACCTACTATTGACTCCGAACTCCCACTAGAAAATAGTAATATAATAATAATATGTGAATATGTCATATATTGATAACTTACTATTGACACAAAAGACTCATTAGTAATTAGGAATATAATAATAATAATATGTGAATATGTGATGTATTGATAACTTACTTGTTGACACAAAATACTTATTGAAAAATAGTAATACATGTGAATAAGGATAAATTAACAATCTACTATTGACTCCCAAAGCCCACTGGAAAATAGTAATATAAAAAATTATATTTATAGATAACTTACTATTGATACAAAATACTCATTAGTAAATAGTAATATTATAAGAATAATATTTGAATATATAATATATCAATAACTTACTATTGACACAAAAGACATTAATGAATAGTAATATAATAATAATGTGTGAATAAGGATAAATTGGCAATCTACTATTGACATCTAAAGTCCACTACAAAATTGTAATATAATATTAATAATATGTGAAAATATTCAATATGTGTGAACTTGATAGGTTGTATGTTAGTTGGAATTGTCATACTTAGTTAGAGGGCATTTGGAGTTGTATTGAAGATTGTATTTGATAGAATCAATATACCACACTAGTTATTGGATGGCATGATATGATTGAATATTTTTTTACTTGCTACCCTTGTGAAGAGTAAGGCCACTTCTAGTTGGAAGGTATGTGTGGGTGCTAATTTTTTGTTGGAGGAAATATGTTTGGATGTTGTTCTCCCTCTTGTAGTTAAAATAATGTTAAAGGCTTGGTCATGTGGACATACATTATATTTCATATGTTATACTTGAAAATTTGTAAAATCACATGTTTGAATTTGTATGCTAGTTTATTGGATATACTTTCGCATAAAAGGATAAATTATTAAATTATATTATGCAAAAAGGTACATACAGTGATAAATTTATTTGAAGTGATGTGTAAATTAAGCCTCATAATTAAACTTTACTTAAGGGAAGTTTGCACATAGGGAAGTTGCTTGTATGAGAAATTCCACCTTTTGTGGTCTTATCTTGTTGTTACATTCTACCTTCAATGGGTGATCCACCTCTTGTGAAATATTCTATTATTTCTCCCACCTACCCTTGTTTCTCATTGGGTCACATGTCATGATTGTGTGCTCACATATCCATACATGGCCTTGCCTTTATAAGTAGGCTCATCTTCATTGTATTGGTTAATTCAGTTGATAGTATTTTGCATCTTGATTATAATACAATTTATTTTTATCAATATTTTGTATCTCTTGTTGTGTTATTCATTGAGCTCTTGATCTTGGTTGCTTTTGACAAATTTTTACATGGTATCAAAGCCATTGGGGCTTCATTGAGTAGTCATTTGAGAGAATTTTGGTGCAATTTGGAGTTTTGTATTTGTGGCTTTTTTGTTGCAGGTCAAAATTATAGCTTTCTAGGTTAGATATGAGGCTACCATTGGATTCAAGAGGTTTGAGAGAGTCACATTTGCCTTTTGTTTCATCCAAATCCAACTTTGGAGGCCAAATCTAGAGCCATTTGAAGTTTGGAGGTGCGACGTTGATTCAGGCATTTTAATTACATAGGCAATTTTCAAACGGTGATATCTCAGTCATTCAGACTCCTTTTTTGAGCAATTTTTTTTATTTGAGGTAGAATTTCATGCTCTTCATAATCGTGTAGGAGTTTTCTGATTTTTGTTCACGGATCTTTCAGAAATTGTGAAATCCCTATTTTACAACTTTTGAGATATTTGGTCATATAGACTCCTTTTCAAGTGCAATTTTTTTTTAAAGTGCGTGATTTTTTCTATATTTTATGGTGGTGCTATCAATTTATAGTAATTGTGATAAAAAAAATTCACTTTCAGCACTTGGTCTTTTTTTTTTTGCCTATTTTGGCAATTGTAATGCTTAGATCTTAGTTAAGGTCTTTTGCATCATTGGTTTGAGTCTATTCTAGCCTATTTGAGGCAATTGTATTTTGAAATTATAAGCCCACTTTCCCTTGTTTGCAAATGGCCCATTGTACACACACTAAGTATAAAGTGCCAATTCATCATTATGGTTTCTTTGATTGAGTGAATTTGGGGGGGTGTCTTATGTGATTGTGTCTCTCTCTATCTTGTGCTCTTTCATTTTGTTTTCATGGGTTATCCTAATTTTCCACTTCTAACTCCACATAATTATGCATCATGGAAAACTAAAGCATGAATTAAGTTAATGGAAAAAGGACTCATTCATTACATAAATGGAACATTAATAGCACTAGTAGATCCTAAAGTTGATCCTATTGCTTACATGGAATGGCTCACTAAAAATTCTATGGCTCTTGGAACTTTGAGAAAGTATACATATTAGATGACCTCATTTTTCACATTAAGAAACATGTTATGTAATCAAGGATGTTTGGCATATCTATGAGATGTTGTATGGTCAAGTTGATGAGATTAGGGGCTACAATCTTGACAATGAACTCACATTGTTGGATCCCAAGGATTTTGATATAATCCAAGATTATATCACAAAAGAAAATTAGCTAAGAGAAAAACTTAAGGATTGTAGCATTGAGAAGAAGGATTCTCAATTGGTTTACAACTTTTTGGATAAGCTTCCATCCGAGTATGCATCCTTCGTCTCTAGCTTTCACACCCATTGATTGGCTCAAGGTGCCTCATACACTCCACCATCATTTGACGCATTCATGAAGCTGTTGATACATGAGCAATCAAAATTGACCAAGATGGGGATTCTCAAATCTTTAAAGTCACAAGATTTTATGGCTAATAAAGGGAATCAAAGCAATAATGGAAAAGGCAAGAACCAAATGTAGTCTAAGGCAAACCCACAACAAGATAGAGGATAATCATTATGTTCACAACATGAATATTCTTCATCCTCAACTAAGGGGAAATCATATAAGGAGAATCTTTTTTGTTCATATTGCAAGAATTAAGGACATGATGAACACCATTGTTACAAGAAGGATATTGATGAATTGAAGCATCTTGAGAAGAATAGAATCATTTTGCCTTCTAGAATGTCTACTTTAGCTTCTTCTTCCAAAGAAAAGGAATTTGATAAAGGAAAGGATCACACTTTTGGGACAAGTAAAGGAAAATCTCCTTGTGCTACTACAAGTCATGATTTAGGGAGATGGCTTCTAGATTTGGGAGCTTCTCATCATATGTAATCTTCATAGTCTATGTTCTCTTCATTTAAGCCTTGCAACATGCCACTGATTTTGATGGGCAATTATACAGATATGAATGTGATTGGGAAAGGATATATTTTACTATTGGGGATAGCTCCTTCAATGACATGTTGTGTGTACCTCATTTGACGAACAATCTTCTTTCCATCTATTAGAGCACTCATGGGGCAACAAGGAAGATTGTGGAGTTCACACCTAATTCAATTATCATTAATGACATGGAGAGTAGAGTTATCATTGCAACTGCGGTGGTGGATCAAGCATCTCAGTTGTACTCCTTTTCAAATTGTGGTCCTATTGATGAGGTTGATTATTCACATGATGATCACACTTATTGTGTTGGTTTGGAAATTGAGGAGAACTTTGGTTACTTGAACTTGGGTGTTCTCACATGTGATCTAGTTCTTGAGCCTTGTATTTCATCCCCTCCTATTGATATCGCATCTACTATTGCACCTGATGATGCAGATATTGCTATAGTTTGGGATTTTTGTGATTCGGTGTAGCAAGATATTCCTTGTCTTCCAGATTTAGTTCCTTGGGATGACTACTTGATAGACATTGCGTGTTTCTTTGTGGAGTCTTGCATTGCAAAATTGGAATACATCATTGATGATATTCATCTTCTCTTTGATGGAGATGATCCTTCTTTATTTGTTTCTGGGGATCACTCTAACCCTCTTGTTCATTGTCTACATTATCATTCTTTCGAGGTTGACATGATTGTGGATACTTAAGTACAACACTTGGAGGAGTTCTCTTTATCCTTAGAGGAGACACTTGAGTCTTTAGATCATGTTCTACATTCTTCTCCACTAGATCTTGGATTGCCTTTTTCAGCAATGTGGCCTAGTATACCTGATTTGGAGGGGGCAACTTTCATCATTGACATGGTTCAACACTTGAGAAGTTTTCAAAGACTACATACATCTTGATTTTTTTTCCTAGACATCTTCCCGTCATGATTGGGGAGACTTCATAGATACACCTTTGGTTTTGTTTCTTCCTTTAAGGGGAGGAACATTGTTCGATGATCATGTAGCAGTTTATTCATTTAGTTTTGATCTTCTACCATTGGTGTAGATTCTACATTAAAGGGGGGCTACTTGGTCTCTCTTCTTCTCTCTTATGGGGGGGCTTTTTCCTTACATGGGGTTTTGTCCTTCTTATTCTTTCTCTTGCCTACCCTCACCTACCCTTGTTTCTCATTGGGCCACATGTCATGATTGTGTGCTCATATATCCATATGGCCTTGCCTTTATAATAAGGATCATCTTCATTGTATTGATTAATTCAATTGATAGTATTTTGCATCTTGATTAGAATACAATTTATTCTTATTCAATATTTTGTCTCTCTTGTTGTGTTATTCATTGAGCTCTTGATCTTGGCTATTTTTGACAAATTCTTACAAAAAGAAAATATTCCTATGTATATTCATGATGTTTTGTGTATATAAGAATTCAAGTATCATTGAATCTATTAGATCAAGTTAATAAATATTCCTAGATAAATAAATAATTAGGACTTTTAACCAAATTTCTTGAGAATGAACTATGTTCATTGCAAAGAATATTGATATAGTATAGAGGAAGAATTTATTTTAAAAATATGTAAATATGAAGGTAAATATTACAAGGTAATCATTGATAGTGGAAGTAAATATAATCTTATATCTAAAGTAATGGTAGAAAACTAGAAGGCAAAGAAGATCGAGCATCCAAATCCATATAGGGTATTATAGTTGCAAAAATAACATGTGATTTTAGTAAGATAATGATGCTTGGCTAAATTTAACATAGGACCTTATTATGATGAGTTTTCATGTGATGTTATACCAATGGATGTACATATCAACTATTATTGGGTAGGCCATAGAAAATTAAAAGAAAAAAGAATTTCATGATGAAACGAGAAATAAAAATATATTGCTAAAGGAGGTGAGAAATGTATTCTTAATCCTTTAAAAGAAATGAAATATCATATAAGCAATATTTCTAGACTGTCGTTGGTGGATGGTAGATTATTTTGAAAGGTTTAAGGTATAAAATAATTGCATTGGTATAATTCCTAATATGTGTGGTAGCATGGAGTAATTGTGGATTTTTTTAACTTCCTTATTAGTCCTTTATGTCCATTTTAATCCCTAGTCCACATGTGTGTATATTGTGTTGTTTTAACCCCATTTTTCCTAGCCTATGTCACTCCTAGTTACCTATATCCTCATTCTTATGTCAATCCCATGACTTTGATCATACTTCCTATGTATACATGTTCATTTACATTTTATCCCCATTTCATGTCTTAATACCACATTTAATTTGCCATTGATTTAACCCCCTTTACCTCTTTGTCAAACCTTAAAATGTTGTGTATGTCACCATCCTATATGTAAAACCCATATTTTACCGTAGCGTCCTAAAATTGCGACACTTGCAATTTTGACTGCATTTCGGTCTTCATGATGGCGACGCAACACGCAACCTGAATGGAGACCCCGAAACCTGATTACAACACCAAAAACTGCATTTTCTTGCACCCTGGCCTGAACCTCCTTTGCACCCTGCTATCCCGGGAGGTGGGACCAGAGCGCCCAATGCCCTGGTCCTTCAGGACCAGGGCGCCCAGCGCCCTGGTCCCTGGCCCTATTTTGGGCCCGGTCTCCTATGGGACTTCGGGTCTTTTTGTTTGCAAATTAACTTTCCTGGTCGGCCTAAGGTTGGGAAAATCAGTCTATCAGCCCTAATTGACAAGTATATAAACTACATTTTCTCTCTCATTTTGGGTAGAAGAGGAACATATGCGAAAACAACATTGAAGCACTCAAGCATTCAAGCATTCAAGCATTCCTTCAAGCAATTGATCATTCTAAGTCTCCATTCAAGGCTAAGTGTTGCATTCAAGACAAGGATTCAACCATTGAAGAGGAGATCACTTACTACATGCTACATACTACATACAACATACAACAAACAACA
The DNA here is from genome assembly GCF_030272615.1 of Cryptomeria japonica. NCBI lineage: Eukaryota > Viridiplantae > Streptophyta > Pinopsida > Cupressales > Cupressaceae > Cryptomeria > Cryptomeria japonica. The sequence continues at coordinate 46,057,746 of NC_081406.1, read as the reverse complement.
ACATCTATACCTTCGCACATAAGGATACAAACATCCTTACAACAAGGTATTAGTACTTGTTTTACATTACAGACATTTACATTTACAGCATTTCTCATTTCTTGGTTAATTCCAAAACTGGGATTTGACCTAAAGGCAAACCCCTAATCCCTAACCCCCCAATCGTCTTCGCTTTTCTGTGTGTAGGTTGCAGGTACGCAGCTGAAATTGAAGATCTGGAATCCTTGTGCAGAGACGAACAGATCCCCCTTCGTTTCGCAGATTTTTCGGAGGACCGTGTGCATGCCGGGCGCCATCGTCCCGTCAACTTTTGTTCAAATTTGCAGGACAGCGCCGTATCAACATTTTACTGCTAATTCCAGGTCCGCAGCTTCATCCTATATCCCTATCTCATTTTATAAGCGAATCTTTCTCACTTTCTATGCATTCCTAGCTTAATTCTTCTATCAACATTCTTTACAAAAGAGGGTAGCCTTGCTGTCTTAACCCTTGAAACTCATTTAGCATCCAATCTTGCCTTGTGTGGGATTGGATCTTGTGGGTTTCAACCCCTCTTTTGAATGTAAAGTCTTCCCTAAGTGAAAACCATCAACCCTAGCAACCTCCCTTCTCTCTCCTTGGAGTTGGAAGAGGGGAGAGCAACTAGGGTTCGACCGATTTTCCGCTTTACATTTACCATACTTAAATATGTATTGATGAGATTAAAATTAATGAAGGCAACTACCACTAGAGGGGCCCTTTAAGATTGAGTTCCCTTAGGAAATTTAAGCAAAATTTGATGCATGGACAATGCTTATAATTTGCTACCTAACAAGGTGACCTTGACTTTTCATTCTTTGAGTACAACAAATTTCAAATGCAAGTTGACTAATTTCTAGTGCTTCCCACCTAGTTATTATCTTCAAAACACAAAGTAAGTTCTTTAAAACTAGCCACCTTTGCCTAGTTTGACATAGTAAAAGAGAAGATTTCAATTAATCTTAAGTTTTTTTCTATTTCTATTAATGTTTGACATCACAATAGGGTAAGTGCACAAAGATGGGGAACCAAAAAGGGGTCTTAAGATGCCACTTTTTTCTAAAATCAACAAAGTCTGAACTTCGACGAGAAAATGAAGATAGTCACACTCAAAATATGAAGATGCAGTAAGAACAAGAGTTGTAGTGATCTGAGTCTACTTTCTAAACTACTATTTGTTTTGAAAATGGTGGAGATTAAGGGTTTCAAAAAGGGGGAGCACACAAAGTGGTGTTGTTTTTTCGAAAAAAAAAACAAAAAACATAGCACCTGGTGTGCTCGCCCTAAAATGTCAACTTTTTTTGGAATTTTTAAAATCGCTCCACTGAGAAATTAGCTAACACCATATAGTTTATGCCAAAAATTTTAATGAATATATGATTTTTTTACTAATTTTTGAAGTGGACACTAATTTTTTAGTGAAATTTGAGCATGCTCCCCCTAAAAAATTATGAAAACTAATCAAAAACAATTTTTTTTTAAATTGTGTAGAATGGAGTCTAGTTTCTGAAAATGTAATTTTTTCAAAATTCAATAAACAAGTAAAAATCTATGGGCAAAATACGACATGTTAGTTTTTGACAAAAAATGGACACACTAACAAAAGAAATTATGGATGAAGACCTTAACATTATCAAAATTTGAAAAGAATTATATGGTTTGATAGCGAGACCTTGACGATTGTATGGTGTTTTTTTATTTCATTGAAACATGTGCAAATGTGATGAAGAGAACAAACAAAAAAATAAGAAATTTTTCAATATTTGTTGGAAAACACATCTCAGGCATGAGAAGGGCGTCCAAGCCTTTAGGTTGGATGCCCAAGGCAAATCCAAGCCAAAGGCTTGGTGTTTTCCAAGGGAGAGAGTTTGGCATGTGCCAAATGAAGAAATATTGAAAAATTCATTTGGCATGCACCTTATTTGGCACACACCAAATAAGGTGCACACCAAATGAATTTCATAGAATTTTCTCATGTTACAAAGAAAAAAGTATTCTCTCCCTTGGAATATATACATAAAATATAAGTCACATTTCTATTTGTCTTTTTTCTTTCTTTCTTATACTTTAAGTTATATTTTATGTATATATTGTTAGGATATTTGAGAGTGGTTCCCAATATCTAGGAGTTATAATGTAGATTCTAGTTTTTTGAGTATTCATATAAATTTTCGACTTAGTCAAATTTCAACAATCAGCATGCTCATATCAACATTATCTCTTTGGTCTCTTCCCTGCATTATCCCTCTCTCTTCCTTAACCCCTACCTCTCTATCTCACTCTCTCTATCTCTATCTCTCTATCTCACTCTCCTCTCTCAAGTGTATCTCTCTCTTGTTCTCTCCCTCCCCCTCCCTTTCTCCTTTTCACTTAACTCTCTCTCTCTCTCTCTCTCTCTCTCTCTCTCTCTCTCTCTCTCTCTCTAGTCTCTTGTAATCTCCTTCCATCCCTTCCTCCCTCTCACTCAGGCTCTCTTTATATCTTACTCTCTCTTTCTCTCTCTCTCACCATCCCTCCCTCCACCTCTTAGGTATCTCTCTCACCTTCCTTGCCTCCACCTCCTAGGTCTCTCTCATAATCTCTCCATCCACCTCTCAAGTCTCTCTATCTCCTCCACTCCCTATCTCTCTCTCCCCCTCTCTTAGGTGTCTCTATCCCATCCTTTCCCTCCACATCCCTCTCTCTCTCCCCTCTCTTTAGTGTCTCTATCACATCCTTTTCCTCCCCATCCATCTCTCTCTCATTCTCCCTATTTCCCTCTATCTCTATCTCTCCCTCTCTTTCCCTCTTTACGTATCACTCTCTACTTTTCTCTCTCGCTATCTCTCTCCCCTCCCTTTGTCTTTATCTCTCTATCTCCCCCTCTCTCTCAAGTGTCTCTCCCATTCTTTCCACTCTCTCTCTCTCTCTCTCTCTCTCTCTCTCTCTCTCTCTCTCTCTCTCTCTCTCTCTCTCTCTCTCTTTATCTCATAAGTCTCTCCCAGTCTCAACCTCTATCTCTCTATCTCAATCTCCTCCTCTCTTAGGTGTATCTCTCTCCCTTTCCCTTCCTCTCTTCCTCTCTTCACATATTTCTCTCTCTAGTCTCTTATACTCTCCTTCCATCCCTTCCTCTCAGTTAGGCGCTCTCTATTTCTCACTCTCTCTTTCTCTCTCTCACACACCATCCCTTCCTCCACCTCTTAGGTGTCTCTCTCACCTTCCCTCCCTTCACCTCTTAGGTCTCTCTCTCACAATCCCTCCATCCACTTCTCAAGTCTCTCTATATCTACCCTACTCCATGTTTCTCTCAATTCTCTCTCCTTTCTATCAAATCTCTCACTCTCAACCTTTATCTATCTATTTATCTCCTCCTCTCCTAGGTGTCTCTCTCCCATTATTTCTCTCTTGTTCCCTCTAACTCTTTTCCCTCTCTTCATCTCATTCCCTCTCTCCCTCTTTGTCTCTATCTCTCTCTTTAACTCTCATTTTGTCACTTTCTCTCTAATTATTTCTCATTTAAGTCTCTCTCCCTCTCTACCTCTATCTTTTTATCTCACTCTCCTCTCTCAATTATATCTCTCTCCCATTCTCTCTCTCTCTCTCTCTCTCTCTCTCTCTCTCTCTCTCTCTCTCTCTCTCTCTCTCTCTCTCTCTCTCTCTCTCTCTCTCTCTTAAGTCTCCTCTTGGGTAAGTGCACAAAGATGGTGGTCAAAAAGGGGGGTATAAGTGGACACTTTTTTTTCTGAAATCAGCAAAATTTGAAAGTCATCCACTCAAGATATGAAGATAATCAAAGAACAAATATTGTAGTACTCTAAATCTAGTTTCCAAACTACTAAACTTTTTCAAAATTGGATAATATTAAGGGGGTCAAATCCTTCACGCACGAAAAACTGACCCTAATTTTTTCTGAAATACATAACATAGTGTCTGACGTGCGCATCAAAAGAGTCATAGTTAGATTTAGTATTTTGACAAATCCTTTGGCAGAAAGATAGTTAAGAGTGAGAACTAGAAGATGTGTAATTTTTTGTAATTTTTTGTTGAGTATTTTGTTTTTTATGATTTTTCCAATCGAGCACATCCTGAAAATTAGGACTTGTTCATGTGTGAAGCATAAGTTGCACTAAACAAATCGAAAATACAAAAAAAAAAAATTAAATTGTAAAGACTCAAGTGCACTACAATAATATATAAAGTTTTTTAAATTTGGATAAGTATATCAAAAATTCAAAAAATGGTGCACCTATGTCTGTGAGAACTATGGAGACACTGGTAAAAGAAATTCAATAATAATATGTTATTGTTCAAATTGAAAAAAATTATATGGTTAGAAATCATAGAAGATGGGTGAAAATATGGTGGTAATTTTAGAAATACCCACTTGATGAAGTGTAAACCTAATGATGACAAAGTTGATAAACCAAGTTGATAAAATAAAACACGTCAAAAATGAGAGAAATGGAGGGAAATCAAACTTCCAAACCATAGCTTTGTCATCCAAGCCTATTTCCAAGCCTAAACAATCAAAAGTGCGACAGGGTACTTATGGTTTAAAAAGCGCGTATGGGGTACTTATGGTGTAAGCAGTGCGTACGCGCTTGTTTTCCTATAAACAGCATGTACACGCTATTTTTACTATAAACAGTGCGTACACACTATTGTATAATATGATATTCTATATATAATATGTGTATATACATATAATATATGTAATATATAATAAGTGTATAATATAATATTGTGTATATAATATGTTTATATACATATAATATATAATATATATATATATAATATATTAAACATATATATATAATATATTAAACATATATATACACATGTAAGTGTATTGTCTCTCCCTCTCAAACGCATACAAGGTGCCTCTCTCTCTCTCTCCCTCCCTCTCTCCCCTTCTCCCCTCCTCCATACCCCATCCCTCCCTCTCTCCCCTTATCCCTTCCTCCATACCCCATCCCTCTCTCTCGCTCTCTCCCCTTCTGCCTTCCTCCATACCCCATCCCTCTTTCTCTTCTTCTCTCCCTCCCTCCCTCCATACCCCACTGCAATTGTGTCTACGCTTCTATAGAAGTAAGTGAATTTATTTCTTGTCTACAACTTCCTCTTTGATTTTTATCATGTATTCTCTCCTAGGAAAATTGATTGATGGATTTGTGTGTGTATATTGAATAGGAGGAATAGGGTTTGAAATTGAACCACAGGTGTATTACCGTGACAAACAAGGAAACTTGCAAGAATATTCTTCTCGAATGTGTTTTTAATGTGCAGAGCAAATGTGGAAAATAGTGTCAACAAAGTAACATGATGAGTCAGAGTACCTGCAATATGTTTTTTAGAAGAAAATAATAAGTAGGAAGAGAAAGAGGGAGAGTAACACAGATGATGTCCTATAGAATGATAGTGGTGGGTATGCGAGAGTTCCCATGTTGTTACACAATGCCTATCACCTAAAGAAATTAAAGTTTGTTGTATGCATGGTAGTGGTAGTATATAATGGTCATCACTTGTCAAACAACTTGGAACAGTACATACCCATGAAAGAAATCAAGTGTGTAATTCCTATAGTCACAATCGAGATCAATCTTATAACCTTGCAAATTTAATAGCATCATATGTTTTAGAACTTAGGCAGTACTCTTAGGGTTAGGTCAAGCTCTTACACTTGTTTTTTAGTGAAGCCTCATTGTTTGTTCACTTGGAGTCTCGATGAATGATGGATTTGTGTGTGTATGTTGAATAGGAGGAATAGGGTTTGAAATTGAACCACGGGTGTATTACCATGAAAAACAAGGAAACCTGCAGCAAATATTCTTCTCAAATGTGTTTTTAATGAGCAGAGCAGATGTGGAAAATAGTGTCAACAAAGCAACATGATGAGTCAGAGTACCTGCAATATGTTTTTCAGAAGGAAACAATAGGTAGGAAGAGAAAGAGGGAGAGTAACACAGATGATGTCCTGTAGAATGATAGTGGTGGGTATGTGAGAGTTCCCATGTTGTTACACAATGCCTGTCACCTAAAGAAATTAAAGTTTGTTGTATGCATGGCAGTGGTAGTATATGATGATCATCACTTGTCAAATAGCTCGGAACGATACATACCCATGAAAGAAATCAAGTGTGTAATTCCTATAGTCACAATCGAGATCAGTCTTATAACCTTGCAAATTTAATAGCATCATATGTTTTAGAACTTAGGCAGTACTCTTAGGGTTAGGTCAAGCTCTTACACTTGCTTTTTAGCGAAGCCTCATTGTTTGTTCGCTTGGAGTCTCGTTGTATGAAGTTCTATTCATAACTTTAAATTTAATATATCATTTTATTAGCCCACCAAATGACCCCTTAGGTGTCATTAGAGGTCGTATTGTTTCCTAAGAGGTCATATGGTTTCATGTGACCCCTTAAGACCCCTCAGGACACCACTGACCCATAACAACACCATATGGTGTTCTAAAGGGTCCTATGGTGTTCTATGACCCCTTAGGACACCATTTGGTGTCGTTATAGGTCCTATGGTGTGCTAAGGGATAATATAGTGTCATATGACCCCTTAGATGTTGTTAGGGGTCATATTGTGTCTTGGATTTGATCTCTCTCTCTCTCTCTCTCTCTCTCTCTCTCTCTCTCTCTCTCTCTCTCTCTCTCTCTCTCTCTCTCTCTCTCTCTCTCTCTCTCTCTCTCTCTCTCTCTCTCCTTAATCCTTACCCCATCCCTCTTTCTCTTCTTCTCTCCCTCACTCTTTCTCTTCTTTTTTAATTCCTATAGTCACAATCGAGATCAGTCATATGGTGTCCTATGTCTTTTCTCTCTCCCTCTCCCTCCTTCCCTCCCCCCTCTTCTCTCCCTCTCTCCCTCCCTCTACCTTCCCTGCCCCCTCTCTCTCTCCCTCTCTCCCTCTCCCTCCTTCCCTCTCTCTCCCTCTTCCTATCTCTCCCTCTCCCTCCTTCCCTCCCCCCTCTTCTCTCCCTCTCTCCCTCCCTCTACCTCTCTCCCTCTCTCTACCTTCCCTCCCCCCTCTCTCTCTCTCCCTCTCCCTCCTTCCCTCTCTCTCTCCCTCTCCCTCTCTATCCCTCTCCCTCCCCCCTCTCTCTCTCTCCCCTCTCCTCTCCCTCCCTCCCCCCTAATCTCCCTCTCCCTTTGTCCATACCCCTTCTCTCCCACCCTCCCCCCTCTTCTCTCCCTCTCTCCCTCCCTCTACCTCTCTCCCTCTCTCTACCTTCCCTCCCCCCTCTCTCTCTCCCTCTCTCCCTCTCCCTCCTTCCCTCTCTCTCTCCCTCTCCCTCTCTCTCCCTCTCCCTCCCCCCTCTCTCTCTCCCTCTCCCCTCTCCTCTCCCTCCCTCCCCCCTACTCTCCCTCTCCCTTCCTCCATAGCCCTTCTTCTCTCCCACCCTCCCCCCTATTCTCTCCCTCTCTCCCTCCCTCTACCTCTCTCCCTCTCTCTACCTTCCCTCCCCCCTCTCTCTCTCTCCCTCTCTCTCCCTCTCCCTCCTTCCCTCTCTCTCTCTCCCTCTAATTCTCTCTCCCTCTCCCTCTCCCTCCTTCCCTCCCCCCTTTTCTCTCCATCTCTCCCTCCCTCTACCTCTCTCCCTCTCTCTACCTCCCCTCCCCCCTCTCTCTCTCCCTCTCTCTCCCTCTCCCTCCTTCCCTTTCTCTCTCCCTCTCCATCTCTCTCCCTCTCCCTCCCCCCTCTCTCTCCCTCTCCCCTCTCATCTCCCTCCCTCCCCCCTACTCTCCCTCTCCCTTCCTCCATACCCCTTCTTCTCTCCCTACCTCCCCCCTCTTCTCTCCCTCTCTCCCTCCCTCCTTCCCTTCTAGCCCCCCTCCTCTCTCCCTCCCCCTACTCTCCCCCCTCTCTCTCTCTCCCTCCCTCCTTTTCAATTGAAATGTAGATTACCTCATCAGTTGATCTAGGAGCTAATGTCTTCGCTCTCCTCTCCTTGTCACTCTTAGAATTTTCTTGAAGACATACTTAAATGGATCCATGTTATGGTCGTACCACGAAGGGGTCTATCGTAGATTAAATGTGCAATTAATACAATGTACTAACATAAATATATCAAAAATACTTAAAAGCTATAATATAGAGAACAATGACGTACATGTGCCTGAGATGCTTCTCCAATGCACTAAGGATGGCTCACCATCGATGTAGAAACTGTCGCTATTACCTATACAAAAAATGTTCAAAGATTAAATATAATTAATATAATGATAAGTATTGAAGGTTAAAAACAATTAATTTTACATATCAAACAAAAGTGTACCAGATCCTGAGATGCTTCTCTAGTGCAAGGAGGAGGGTTCACCATTGATGAAATAGGTATGGATATTTCCTGTATGAAAAAATTATAAGATTATAATATATCACAAGTTCACATGTATGAGTGCATATAATCATGAAATCAAGAAAATAAAGTAGAGATACATACCTCGGCCCTCTCTTGATCCACGGGCAAGTCAGGTGCATTCAACAAATCCACATAGCTTAATGGTCATTGTACATGTAAAATAGACAAAAAACACTAATCAATCTACAAACCCCAACTAATGCTTGATTTTAACATTTTCAAACAATTGTGTAACTAAAATTGTGTTCAATTACCTTCTTCCCACGTTTTAGCGTCTTTGAGGAATTCTTTTACTTAGGACGAGCCCTAGACGCAGAGGGGGTACCCTAAAAAAACAAAATTAACATGAGATATTATTACAGATAATAAATTAAACATAATTTTAAAAATCTAAATGAAATGACTTGCATATTCCATCAAAACAATACATAAAAAGGGTTGTACAAAATATGATACCGTATAGCCTTGTAGGCCAAAATCGATCGTTGAGAGCGTGATGTCGTCAATCTGGGACATTTCATCCCCTGTCAACACCTACAAACCAGAAATTGGACCAAGCATTAAAGATAGTTAGTATATCTTGTATTTTTTTGAATTCAAAGTGTACTATTCTATTTTAACATGTTATAAAATTTATACCTCAGGCATCGAAGTTGCAGCTATAGTAACTGGGGGAGGAGTATGGGATACCGCTTCTGCATCTTGAAATGCATATTATTTGTCTCAATTTAAATCGATGTATAAATGAAAATTCATTTATGTAATTACAAATTTAAATGTTGGCATTATAACAGACAAGGAGAGATTGTTGGCATTTCAATAAGGATATTGAGAAGGTTGTTGATGATTATGGATATAACTGATTAAGGATGTTTACTGTCTTAATATTATTATTTTGTCATTGATGTCAATAAATTGATTTTCTAATTCAGTATGATGTTGCCATATCTTAAGAAATATGATTTGATGAGTATAAAGATGTCAGTCAAAGATACAGAAAGAATGTGATGAATAAGGGGAGGAACAAGTTATTCAATGGGCAACTATTACTGAGTTAGACAATGATGAGAGCATGATGTTTAGATTGTTTTGATATCCTACATATGTTATTGATTGTAAGGTTAATACTATACTATGTTACTGAGCAAAGAACCTAGTTGGTAAACCCTAAGGAACCTAGTCGATAAACCCTAAGCTTATCGCTATCGGTTAATGAAGGAAGAATGTCTACCAAGTGAAGTTTAGTATTTACCGAGTTGCAACCGAGTAGTAGCAGAATGCATTGAATGAATAAAAGCATTATTTAATGAAGGAAGTTGATGAGATGGAACTGATTAAATGATTGGTATGTTGTGCATGAAGTTTGTTAAAGAATTTATGGTAAAGGAAAATCAGCAGGAAGATCTACAGCTCAGATTGAACCACAATACCCTAGCACAAGTTCCAAGAAATGTATGCAAGTTCCAAGGCGGGGTAAAACATTTTCAGATCGAAGGATACATTGAACCTAGTCAAGTTTGAAGATCTGATGGTTGTGATTCATCATGGGATATGTGATCAAGGAGATTAAGCAGTTGGCAAATTGTTTATAAATAAGGAACTGTTGATAAACAATGCATGTGGGCAAGTGTATGCACAGGGATGCTACATAGTGATTACTGAGCACAGAAGCTTGAAGACCTATTTGAATAATAGAGTATAGAGCCCAGTAGATGGACAAGACAAGTCCTATTGTATTGAGCAAATAAGAATCTACTTTAGCATTTTTATGTGAAGTTGCAGATAGATTTTTATTACTGTTATTTTGTAAAGTGACAGAAAATCTCTTAACCGAGTGGACTTAACAGTCTTATTTGTAAAACCCTCTAGCAAGGTGACATTCTGATTGAGTGTTTGAAATCCTTTAACAAGGTCACTTCTAACAAAGTGAAGATCCTAACAGATCTGAGGGAAATCCCTTAACCGGGCCACATCTTGCAATGTGTTTGTAATCTTTAACAGGATTTGCTTTTAACCGAGCATACTCTAGAAGAGTATATTTCTTAGTGGGTCCGAAATCCCACAGTGGTTTTTTCCTATTTGGGTTTCCACATTAAATATGGTGTTATTAGTGTTATGATGTTTATATGCTTTTGAGTTTGCATGTTTAGTAGTTTTGGTTATATTACTGAAGTATATGTTACCGAGGTTGAATCTGTTGCTTTTATGGAAGATTAAGGTTGTATGATTCACCCCCCCCCCCTCTCATCTTATTAGCTTGGCATTTGTACTTAACATTAAGTATCAGAACTATCAATTGGTATTAGAGCTTTGGACTCCAGAAGAAAAAGTTTAAAGGTACTTGAGGCAAAGATCCAAAGATGTATAAAACAAATGCATCGAAGCTGAACAAGTTAAGTTTCTCTACATGGTAAAAAAGGATGAAGATGCACCTATTAGGAGTTGGAGAATATGTTGTATATTATCTGGAGAATGATTTCATTACATCGAGCACCTATCCATTGACAATTGAAGAGATAAAGGCAAAGCAAAAACATATCCAAGCAATGATTGAAATAACATCTGCAATGACTGACTCAGAGTTTAATGATCTAGAAGGCTGCAATGATGCAAAGGAAATGTGGGACAAGCTCATATCTGTGTATGGTGGAGATGAACATGTTCAAAGAGCAAAAGTGGATAGTCTAAGAGGACAACTTGAATCTATGAGGATGAATGAAGGTGAGAACATAACCCAGTACAGTACAAGACTAAAGGAGATTGTCAATCAAATCAAAGGAGCAGGTGGAACTATTGAAGAAAAGGATATAACAAGTAAGTTATTAAGAACCCTTCTACCAGCTTGTGCAATCCGAGTCTCTGCAATCAATGAACTGAGGTTTGTACCCAATATGCCAGTTTCTTTAGATGCTACTATTGGTAAGCTACATGCATTTGAGTTAAGTAATTTTGATAACAGTGGGTCATCGGTAAATAAAGTTGAATCTGCATTTAGTTCTTTTCATATTGGTGAAGCTGATGATTACAATGATAGAATGAGTAAGTACACTAAAGGGGATCACAGTGGAACAAGTGAAAGATTTCGCAAGAACATGGAAGAAGTACACAAATTGTATGAGGAAATCAGAAAGCAAGAAGAGTTTGAAGCACTATTAGCCATAAGGTTACTGAGAGGCAAAGGTAAGTATAAAGGAAAACTACCTTTGAAATGTTTCAATTGTGATAAGATAGGACATATGGCTTCTAATTGTCCTGAAAAAGATTCTACTGAAAAGAAAGATTACCGAGATGACAGATAGAAAGATAATCATTACAGAGGACACCGAGACTTCAGAAGAAGAGATAGAAAGTCATGCTTAATAGTCGATGAGGAATCCAATGATGATAAATCAAATGAAATTGATACAGAGGAAGTAGTTTATGTGGCTATCAAAGATGGATCAAATGAAGAAAGGTATGAAGAAAAAGCCCTAATATCTCACATAAATACTAATGATTCTTGGATCATAGATAGTGGATGCTCACATCACATGACAGGTGACAAACACAAGTTTGTTATGTTAGAAGATTATGATGGAGGTTATGTAAGATTTGTTAATGATGCACCATGTCCGGTAAAAGGTAAAGGATCCATAACACTTCTTGACAATGCAAAATGTAATGATGTTTATTGGGTTGAAGGTTTGAAATACAATTTGTTGAGTTTAGCACAACTAAACAATACAGGTTACCAAATAGAATTTCAGAAAGGAATTGTCAAAGTTCATGACAAGCATGGAAAGTTAGCTGCTACCGGGACACAAACAAAAGGTAACACATTTCACCTTGACTCAACTCAGAATAAGTGTCTATATGCAAAGATAGATGATACCTGGTTAAGGTATAAAAGGTTTTGTCATGTAAATTTTCATAATCTGATCAAAATAAGCAAGAAGCACCGAGTAAGAGGTCTACCGAGTTTGGAAAAACCTGAGAATGCTATGTGTTGAGGATGCCAGATGGGTAAAATGACAAAATCAAGCCTTACAAGTAAGTCCTACACTTCTAAGGGAATTTTAGATCTTGTGCACACTAATCTTTGTGGTCCTATGAAAGTTCAAAGTTATTATGGTGATAAATATTTCATATTATTTGTGGATGATTATTCAAGGATGATGTCAGTTATGTTTTAAGAGAAAAATCAGAAGCTTTTCAAATGTTTAAATGGTACAAGGCAAGAGTTGAAAATGAAACAGAAAGACAACTGAAATGTCTTAGATCAGATAAAGGAGGAGAGTTCACATCTGATGAGTTCAACTTATTCTGCAATGATCATGGTATAAAAAGACAAGTCGCTGCACCAAGAACTCCACAACAAAATGGAATTGTTGAGAGAAGAAACCGATCTATTGTGGATTGTGCCAGAACCCTGATGATTGAAAAGAAAGTGCCACAAACATTTTGCAGAGAAGCAATAAGCACAGCAGTTTACACCTTGAACCGAGTACAACTGAAGAAAGGAACTTTGAAGACACCATATGAGATCTGGTATGACAAGAAACCTAATGTATGTTATTTCAAAATCTTTGGAAGTAGATGATATGTACACAAAGATGATAGAAATGGAAAGTTTGATCAGAAAAGTGAAGAAGGAACATTTCTAGGTTATTCTTCTAGAAGTAAAGCATTTAAATGTCTGATCAAATCATCTAACAAAATAGTAGAAAGTGCAAATGTGAAAATTGATGAATTTGCAAAAAGAAATGATGAAGGAAACTCCAAAGAACCAGAAGATTATGATGAATTTGTCTATGTTCAACCGACAAGTCTTACCGAGAGAACTGTTGAAGGAAATGAAGAAAATGTCCAGTTACCGAGTGATGAAGAAGATCATACAAAGCCTATCGAGCCTGTATTAGCCAATTATGTCAGAAGACATCATGCATCAAGTCAGATTATAGGAGATAAGGATGATCCAGTGATGACAAGGAACAAACTAAGACAGAACACATGTCTGATATTTGAATTTGAACCGAGGATAGTGAAAGAGGCATTTAACAGTGAAGATCGGATAAATGCTATGATAGAAGAGATTGATCAAATCAAGAAGAATGACACATGGACACTGGTCCCAAGACCAAAGGACAAAAATGTAATCGATACAAAGTGGATTTTCAGAAACAAGCTGAATGAAAAAGGTGAGGTCATTCGAAATAAAGCAAGACTAGTTTGCAAAGGTTATGCCCAAGAAGAGGGAATTGATTATGGTGAGACTTTTGCACCTGTGGCAAGACTTGAAGGAGTAAGAATATTATTGGCATATGTTGCTTACAAAAATTTCAAGGTATATCAAATGGATGTCAAATCTGCATTTCTGAATGGTATATTAGAAGAAGAAGTCTTTATTGAACAACCTGAAGGATTTGTTGAAGACAAGAATAAAGATCAGGTATGTAAATTGAACAAAGCTTTATATGGTCTGAAACAAGCACCTAGAGCATGGTATGAAAGACTGCACTCTTATTTAATCAAGATTGGTTTTATAAGAACAAGTGAAAACAACAATATGTACATGAAGAATGATGAAAATGGAATACTGATCTCAGCCATATTTGTTGATGATATTATCTTTTGTGGAAATGACTCTCTATGCAAGAACTTTGGAAATGAAATGAGCAAAGAATTTTAGATGTCATTAATCAGTGAGATAAAGTATTTTATAGGTTTACAGATACTGCAAATGAAAGATGAGATTTTCAATACTCAATCCAAGTACATAAGGGAAATCTTGAAGAAATTTGGAAAGGAGGATTCAAAACCAGTAAGTACTCCTATGACTACAAACTATAAATTATCAAAGAATGATGAATGTGCATTTGTTGATGAGACACTTTATCGATCCATGATTGGAAAGCTATAATATGTTGTTCACAACAAGCCAAACATAGCACATGCAATAGGTATAGTTGCAAGATTCTCTGTAGATCCTAAGGAAACACACATGACATCAATCAAGAGATTTTTTCAAATACTTGAAAGGCACTGAGGATTATGGCTTAGTATATCAGAAAAGAAATGATTTTGATTTAAAAGTTTATACTGATGCTGATTGGGTAGGCAACATTGATGATAGAAAAAGCACAAGTGGAGGAGCTTTCTTTTTATGAGAAAGACTAGTGATTTGGCTTAGCAAGAAACAAGGATGTGTTTCACAGTCAACAACAGAAGCTGAATACGTTGTTGCATCATTGAATTGTACTAACATAGCATGGATCAAACAACTGTTGGAAGGTATAAATGAGAAAGTTACCGAGCCAGTAACTATATTCTATGACAATACTAGTGCCATTAACATTTCAAAGAATCCTATTATGCACTCTAAGACAAAACACATCTCTATCAAATATCATTATCTTAGAGAAGAAAGTGGTGTTGGAGTATGTTACCACAAAGGAACAAATAGCAGATATCTTCACCAAGCCACTGCCAAGGGACACTTTTGAGTATCTCATAAGTAAGTTAGGGGTCCTACCCCTATCTTCCATTCACTGATCGAGTTCGGTGAAAGCATCAATTAAAATATCTTTTAGAAGTTGATGCTGATTTACACACTTTAGGATGTTTTCTAAAGGTGTGCAGGAAACAATAACAGGGAACCTGAATTGAAGACAAAATGCTCCGACCGAGACTAAGTTGACACATAACAACAGGAAATCACTTCATACAGGAAGAAATTATGTTTTAGTTCTTTACTTTTTGGCATTGTTGTCAAAGGGGGAGAAGACTAAAGAAAAGAGGAGAAGACGGATAACAGGAGGAGAGCATTTCATCATTTCAGAATCTCACATCAATCCGAATCGAATAGGTCAAACCAATTGGTTTTGCCATCAATGCCAAAGGAGAGATTGTTGGCATTTCAATAAGGATATTGAGAAGGTTGTTGATGATTATGGATATAACTGATTAAGGATGTTTACTGTCTTAATATTATTATTTTGTCATTGATGTCAAGAAATTGATTTTCTAATTCAGTATGATGTTGCCATATCTTAAGAAGTATGATTTGATGAGTATAAAGATGTCAGTAAATGATATAGAAAGAATGTGATGAATAAGGGGAGGAATAAGTTATTCAATGGGCAACTATTACCGAGTTAGACAATGATGAGATCATGATGTTTAGATTGTTTTGATATCCTACATATGTTATTGATTGTAAGGTTAATACTATACTATGTTACCGAGCAAAGAACCTAGTCGGTAAACCCTAAGGTTATCGCTATCGGTTAATGAAGGAAGAATGTCTACCAAGTGAAGTATAGTATTTACCGAGTTGCAACCGAGTAGTAACAGAATGTGTTGAATGAATAAAATCATTATTTAATGAAGGAAGCTGACGAGCTGGAACTGATTAAATGATTGGTATGCTATGCATGAAGTTTGTTAAAGAATCTATGGTAAAGGAAAATTGGCACGAAGATCTATAGCTCAGATTGAACTGCAATACCCTTGCACAAGTTCCAAGAAATGTATGCAAGTTCCAAGGTGGGGTAAAACATTTTTAGATCGAAGGATACATTGAACCTGGTCAAGTTTGAAGATCTGATGGCTATGATTGATCATGGGATATGTGATCAAGGAGATTAAGCGGTTGGCAAATTGTTTATAAATAAGGAACTATTGATAAACAATGCATGCGGGCAAGTGTATGCATAGGGATGCTACATAGTGATTATCGAGCGCAGAAGCTTGAAGACCTGTTTGAATAACATAGTATAGAGCCCAACAGATGGACAAGATAAGTCCTATTGTATTGAGCAAATAAGAATCTGCTTTAGCATTTTTGATGTGAAGTTGAAGATAGATTTTTATTACTATTATTTTGTAAAGTGACAGAAAATCTCTTAACCGAGTGGACTTAACAGTCTTATTTGTAAAACCCTCTAGTAAGGTGACATTTTGATTGAGTGTTTGAAATCCTTTAACAAGGTCACTTCTAACAAAGTGAAGATCCTAACAGATCTGAGGGAAATCCCTTAACTGGGTCACATCTAGCAATGTGTTTGTAATCTTTAACAAGATTTGCTTTTAACCGAGCATACTCTAGAAGAGTATATTTCTTATTGGGTCTGAAATCCCACAGTGGTTTTTCCCTTTTGGGTTTCCACATTAAATCTGGTGTTATGAGTGTTATGATGTTTATATGCTTTTGAGTTTGCATGTTTAGCAGTTTTGGCTATATTACTGAAGTATATGTTACCGAGGTTGAATCTGTTGTTTTTATGGAAGATTAAGGTTGTATGATTCACCCCCCCCCCCCCTCATCTTATTAGCTTGGCATTTGTACTTAACATTAAGTATCAAAACTATCATTAAAGTGACTGATACATAAAATGCTATGAATTCAAATCAACACACTTGTGTCTGTGGCTCATGGGCAAACACCATGTCCATCAACTCATCTGTCAGCGCGAAACCCTCAACCGTGTGGGCTTGACATCTACTCCTGCAAATCATGCACCTATGAGATGAGGATCCATCTGCACCAGATGCATCATCTATCCCCGAGAAACTGACACACATATGTTGGATGGGCTCTCTGTCGCCACCTAATGGCTCATCATCCAATACAATAGGGTGTGCTAATGGCATCCCATGTTGGATGATGGCACCAGTCAATGCTTTGGACACTTGAAGAGTCTGTAGCTCCATCGACTCTTTCAGCTCTACTAGGACAACCTGATGCACCTTGGGTTTTGGTGCTAGTGGGCGGTGACTCTCCATGGGTAATCACCTATGGGATCTAGGTCTATCATGGGCAGAGCCACCACCTCTACCATGGAACTCTCTCATGTCAAAATAGTTTGGGTGCACATTGAGCACAAACTCACAATATCCTTTTCTCAAAAAATATAATGGCACCTCATAATTATTACAAGGTGGATCATCAAAGACCATCCACCACCTCTGCCAAAAAAGATTCTTCATCTACACATTGGTACACCAATGTATGGGAAACCTATTTGCATTAAGAGGTAATGACTGACCAGTTTTGGGATCAACGAAAAGGGCACATATCTATTGTTTAGTAATATTTTTATTTTTTACTCCATCGTATGATAGCCCATCGACATAGAATTGATGAAACCTATCCCTAAAGCTTCCCCATTTGGTAATTTGTGTGGAAATAGCTATGGCACCACTAGCTAATGTTTCTAGGCTAGTGGCGAGGGATTGATGATGCTCAAGTTTAGAAGTTTTCAATTTAACAATCATTCTATTGATTTTAGATGTATTTTGTCCTAACTGATTAATTAATTGCTCTTGTGTTTTGGGTGTGCGGTCAAAAGGAGGAATTGGGGGTTGTTCTTGTGTGTTTTTAGGATGTGCATTTGGTTGTTCTTGTGGGTTTTCAGGAGGTGCATTTGGTTGTTCTTGTTCTGGATTAGAAGAATCTGGTTTTTGAAACAAAAAATGAAAAAACCTAATCAAAATTAATGAAATTAAATTCAAAATGTAAAACAAATTGAACAAACGGGAAAGAAAGACAAAAATAAACAAAAAATAACCTTGATCCATATCTTGGAGGACAAATCTAGCACCCCGTTCGCGATTTAGGAGAGGAAATGGAAAAAAAACAAAGTAAAAAATGCGCTATTCATGGGTAAATGAGACCTAGTTTTTTTTTTAAACTTTTTTTACCAGGCACCGCATACATGGTTATATTTGGATTATTAGCACATACGCGCTCATTTTCCTATGAGCAGTGTGTGCGCACTCATTTTCCTAGGTGTAGTGCGTACGTGCTCATTTTCCTAAAAGCAACGTGTACACGCTATCTTCTCTAGGCTCGGGAAGAACAAACCTAAGCACGTACGTAGGAACTTCAAATTTTAAAACTGTGTACGCGCTGCTTGTTTTTCCCTTTTTTTGGGTGGTGTCCACTTTTCTGACCACCATCTTTGTGCACATACCCCCCCTCTCAACCTCTATCTCTCTATCTCCCTCCCCCATCCTATCTCTTACATCTCCCTCTCTCCCTCCCATTATTTCCCTCAACCATATCTCTTTCTCCCTCCCCTATCCTATTTCTTCCCTCTCCCTCTCTCTCTCTCACCCTTTCTCACTCTCTCCCTCCCCCATCCTATCTCTTCCTTCTCCCTCTCTCCCTCCCATTACTTCCCTCCACCCTATCTCTTTCTCCCTCCCCCATCCTATCTATTCCCTCTGCCTCTCTCCCTTCCATTATTTACCTCCACCCTATCTCTTTCTCCCTCCCCCATCCTATCTCTTCCCTCTCCCTCTCTCCCTCCCATTATTTCCCTCCACCCTATCTCTTTCTCCCTCCCCCATTCTATCTCTTCCCTCTCCTTCTCTCTCTTTCACCCTCTCTTTCTCTCTCCCTCCCCCATCCTATCTCTTCCCCCTCCCTCTCTCCCTCCCATTATTTCCCTCCACCCTATCTCTTTCTCCCTCCCCCATCCTATCTCTTCCCTCTCCCTCTCTCTCTCACCCTCTCTCGCTCTCTCCCTCCCCCATCCCATCTCTTCCCTCTCCCTCTCTCTCACACACCCTCTATCTTTCCCTCCCCCCCTCTCCTTGTCTCTCTCTCTCTCTTTCTTCCCATTTTTTGAAACTTGATAGAGAGCATTTGGCGTGCACCAAATTTGGCACACGCCATATGGTCTACCCTTGAAAAATAGTAAAAAGGGACATTGGACCCATGAATCTGCCCCACATTCTCTAGTTATGTTTGTTGTTGGATCTGATAATGACAAATATATGCCTTTTGATGCTATTTACATATCATAATATATTCCATCACCATTTTGGCCACCTGTTTGCTCGTTGGACAATGTAGAAGACAATAATTTGAAGTTTTTGTTGTGATTTTTATCATATGAGGTATTTTTTGTTATGGTTTTATAATTTATATGTCCATTATGAGTTCCTTTGTTTAAATTTTATAATAAGAAATAACTAAAGATCAATGCAACTATAATATAATGAGTGCAATCATATAAAGATAGCAAAGCAAGTTACATTCAATAATATTTTCATTATGTGTTTTTATTTGTTTAAATTTCATAATATACAATTTAACTGCAGATAAATGATCTAGAATAATATAATGAGTGCATTCATGTTAATATTTTCACAATTTAGAGTATATGATTTTCATAATTTAGAGTATATAATTTTTATAATTTAGACTATATGATTTACATAACATAAGTTATGATTTTTGTAATTTACAATTTTAAAGTATATGATTTTTGTAACAAAAGTTATGAACTTATCTCTACATCTTGTACCCACACATGTAGAATTCATCATCATGCCAAGGAAACGAGCAAAAATTTTAACACCTGATGAGAATGAAGCCAATAATGCAAAGAAAAGAGAAATAATGAGGCTCCTTCATGAAGGAAGGAAATTGAACACTATGGAAGAAGAAGAGGAACCTGAAATATCCATGCAAGATAAGAGAGATATTGAATTGGCATCACAAAGGCAACGAATGCAAAATCTTCATGCTATGAGACAATTGAACTGCGAAGTTGGGGGCACATCATCTATCAGGAGTCAAGTGGAAGGCACACCATATACAACATCTCATGTTGAATGCACATCTTCTACAACATCTCAAATTGCAAGTACATCACCATTGTCCTCAAATGTTGGAGTTACACCATCTTCTACATCTCACGTTGCAAGTACATCACACACAACTTCAAATGTTGGAGTTACACCATCTTTTTCATCTCATTTTCAAGGTGCACCATCATTTTCATCTTTGATTGAAGGTATGCCATCTATCCCTAATGTGGTTAACATTCCTAATATTGAGGCAACTCAAACTTTGAGTGCACCTTCTAGAATTTTGCATAGAAAGCCCAAGTATTTGATTGATATTGATACTAATATTTTTCAACCAATGGTTGATAAGATTCCAAAGCGTACTTGTCAAAGATATGCTAAGAAAATATGGAGATTGTATTTTGAGAAGTTAAATGAGATCGAAAGATGTCAACTATTTGTTGAAATGGTGAGAAATCTGAAATTTAGGCCCATCATGAGAATTCTTGGTCTAAGAGCATTGAATTATTCAAGTGAGAAATCAATTGTGAAGAATCTAATGAGTGCATATGAGAGTGTGGGTTCTACATCACACGTGAAAGATAACAATGTCACGTGACATGTCCTCACATCGACAATAGTAAGCACTCAAACCAATAAAAATTGACTCATTAGAAAGACAAGTAAAGCAATGAAAATAAGTATAAAATCCCTAATGAGAGCCGTGGGAAGACATGAAAGAGTTGAAGATCCAAATGACAAAGAATTATGGGCATTATTTGGTAGACTATCGCGAAAAGATAAAGAAATTGTTGAAGCCTTGAGATCCTTGATTGAAGAATTTTGGAAGACTAACACAAGGGTCTCTCCTAATCAAAGAGATGTTGTAAGGAGGACAATTGGTAGTGAAATCTGCGATCCACATCCGAAGCATTTTTTGGATATGACTCAAACGCAATTTTTTGCCAAATTTTTAGAAATGTGTCCTCAAATTAAAATTAGTCAAAGATTTTTTGAAATGGCAAAACCTTTTTATGTCAAAATAAATCACACACACACTACTTGTTGTTGTAGAATACACATTGAATTTTCTAATCATTATGATCATGTTTATTGACATATATGTGTATATTTGCATACTAATAATATTTTTCAAGAATGTAGCATAAAGGCTCCACCTAGATCTTTAAGGGGCTTCATATCTACCATCTTATGTGAAAGAGTTGATGGTCAACAATTTTACAATAAAGTATGCTTGGATGGCACATGTGTTCATTGCAGTGACTTGCAAAATTTGTGAATATGTGAACATATGGATAGTACACATGTTATTGGTAATGAATTAGTGGATTTTGGCAAATATGAGACAATGATGTACAGTGTAAAAGATGGAAAAGAAGAAAAAAGGTGTGATTTTGTCATTGAAAAGATTCTTGTGTATCAATTTATGGGCATTTTTTGTGAGAAAATATTGTATGAGTATGCAAGGCATACCCATAGAGATCGATGGTTGGACTTGCAATTCAAGATATGCAAGGACAATTTTCCACTTGATACCATCATTTCAGTTGTTGACTTCGCAAAGAACTACACACTAAAGCCACATAATGAGGTTCAATCCCAGTATTACAACTCCACACAGGTTGCTATATTTGTGCATATAGCATTCATGCATGCTGTTGATAGCACAAATGAAAATAGGAAGATTTTGAGTGAGTATCACTTCTATATTAGTGATGATCACTCACATTCTACAGATTTTGTGCAAGGTTACTTTGAGATATCCTATCGTAATTTGGGTAGTAGGGGTATTTCATTTCGCCAGCATATCATATGGTTAGATAATTGTGCCCCATAATTCAAGAACTCTCAAATATTGTATTGGTTGATTAGAATGCATAAGAGCAATAGTGTTCAACATATGTGGAATTTTTGTGAAGTCGGGCATGGAAAGGGGGAGCATGATGGTGCAAGAGCATGTATCAAAAACTCCTTGGCACGAGAAGAGTTAAAGTACACATATAAAGAAAATTTGACAAATGTGAGAGCTATTGTCGAGTGGTGTAATGCTAAAATGGGTCCAGTTAATCAAGGTGAGCCTTCAGCTCATAGATGTTTTGGGTTGATAGATGATACTAACATTACAAAATATGAGGATTGTTGTACATTGACAGGATCGAGTGAGCTACACTCTTTTAGAAGCTCTAATGCAGGTCCATGGACTATACACACATGACATATGATGTGCTTTTGTTTGTCTTTTGCAAATGAATCATGGAACAAGTGCGAGTCAAAGGAGTGGGTCGATGAATGGTGTACAAGAACTTTGAGCCCACTTGAGACATATCGACTCCCGACAACATTGCAACTCACATAGATGGAAGCATCAGTTGAATTTGACCATGTCTCAGATCTAGTCCAACCAGTTAAATTATCTACATATATATTTAATAAAATTTATTTTATATCTATTTGTTCACTCTATTCATGTACATAAATGCAAATATGATTGCAGGGCATGTTTATGCAGTTATTGCAGCTGAAGACAATGAAGAAGGAACACATTATTATCTATGTCATTGTGTGGAGGCAAAAAATAAATTGGATGGCCCTATTGTAGATGGTGAAAATATTGAATACCCTATACGATCAGTCGTTGTTACTAGTATATGGCTTAGGAGGTACAAATTGAAGAAATCTAACTTGTGGTAATTTTAGGACTTTGAGACACATAGAAATATTCTTAATTATTCGAACCTTGTGGTGGCATCAAATGTTCACTTGATTAAATATGGGGGTAGACCACTGTACCAGAACCTATGGAGGGTTCGTGAGTTTGACCATGAGGCAATTCTCGACACAAAAAAGAATAGAGTGGATCTAGATGATTAATTGAATTGAATGTAAATGCAATAAATTAAACTGTAATATCAAGATTATTTGGATATATGTACATGTGACTTGTATATTTGTACAAATGAAATATTAGAGGCATTGTAATATTAAATGTCATTACGAGATACTTCTATGCAATATATTTTTGTTACACTTATGTGATTTTCGCATGGAAAGAGTAAATGCTAACATAACAAGATATTTTATCACATATTCAATAATTAGACTCATATTAGTAGCACAAACAACTTATCCAAATAACCTTTTTAGAACATTGATATTTAGAGGGAACTAGAAAAAAAAGATTGTAACACACGCACTACTTTGGTTTCACTCATCATGGAAACAAACCATTAGTGTGAGTGCATTCGAGTGGTCAAGATTATGCTAGGTATTCCCTTGTTTCACTCCTCAAGTCGCCCAATCATTCTGAGCCACACCTCAGCGATGCTTTCCCTTGAGCGCTCAAAGTGTGAAAAATCGTTAAACTTTGACATCGCGTAACTCAGAGCCCATGGTACGTGTGGGTGAGTCATTTAAACCTACGGAGTCATGTGGTGGATGACTACAAAAACCTCTCTTGCTTTTGGCCAACTCAAATCCATTTTCTCATGGTGAGACTTTTTTTGTCGCACTAAAAACCGTCAAATGCATTCAGTGCAAGGTGGCAAAATAGCACAACTTTCGTTTCGCTCATCATGGAAATGAACTAATAGTGTGAGCACATCTGGGTGGCCAGGTTTACACTAGGTATGCCCTTGTTTCACTCCCCAACTCACCCGATCATTCCGAGCCACACCTTAGCGATGCTTTCCCTTGAGCGCTCAAAGTGTGAAAAATCGTCAAACTTTGGCGTCGCGTAACTCAGAGCCTGTGGCACGTGTGGATGATTCATCTAAACCTATGAGGTCATGTGGTAGACAAATACAAAATCTCTCTCTCTTTTGGCCTACTCAAATCTATTTTCTCGTGGTGAGACTTTTTTGTTGCACTAAAAACCGTCAAATGCATTTGGTGCAGGGTGGCAAAATAGCACAAATTTTATTCCGCTCATCATGGCAACAAACCATTAGAGAAAGCGATTCTAGGTGTCTTGGTTTACGCTAGGTATTCCCTTGTTTCTCTCCTCAAGTCGCTCGATCATTCTGAGCTACACCTTAGCAACGCTTTCCCTTAAGCACTCAAAGTGTGAAAACCGTCAAACTTTGATGTCATGTATCTCGGAGCCCATGGAACATATGGAAAAAATGTATGAACCTATGGGGTGGTGTGGTGGATGATTATAAAAACCTCTCCCTCTTTCGAACAACTCAATTTCATTTTCTCGTGGTCACACTTTTTCTGTCGCATCAAAAATTGTCACATGCATTCAGTGCAAGGTGGCAAAATAGCATAACTTTCATTTTTCTTGCCATGGCAGCAAACCATCAGCGTGAGCACATCTAGGTGGTCATTTTTACACTAGGTATACCCTTGTTTCACTCCCCAAGTTGCCCGATCATTCCGAGCCACACCTTAGCGACGTTTTCCCTTGAGCGATCAAAGTGTGAAAAAACGTCAAACTTTGACGTCGCATAGCTTGGAGCCTGTGGCACATGTGGATGAGTCATCTAAATCTATAGGTTCATGTGGTAGATGACTACAAAAACCTCTTTCGCTTTTGGCCAACTCAAATCCATTTGCTCGTGGTGAGACTTTTTTTGTCGCACTAAAAACTGTCAAATGCATTCAATGCAAGGTGGCAAAATAGCATAACTTTGGTTCCACTCATCTTGGAAATGAACCATCAGTGTGAGTGCATCCGGGTGGCTAATTTTATGCTGGGTATTCCCTTGGTTCACTCCCCAATTCGCTCGATCATTCCAAGCCACACCTGAGCGACGCTTTCCCTTGAGTGATCAAAGTGTGAAAAACCGTCAAACTTTGACATCGTGTAACTTGGAGCCCGTGGCATGTATGGACGAACCATCTGAACCTATGGGGTTGTGTGGTGGATGACTATAGAATTCTCTCCCACTTTCAAACAAATTAATTTCATTTGCTCGTGGTCACACGTTTGTTGTCGCATCAAAAATCGTCAAATGCATTTAGTGCAAGGTGGCAAAATAGAATAACTTTTGTTTTACTTGTTGTGGAAATGAACCATCAGTGTGAGCACGTCTAAGTGGCTATGTTTACACTAGGTATGCCCTTGATTTTCTCCCCAAGTCGCCCGATCATTCAGAGTCACACCTTAGCGACGCTTTCCCTTGAGCACTCAAAGTGTGAAAACCGTCAAACTTTAACATCGCGTATCTTGGATCCCGTGGAATGTATGGACAATCCGTTTGAACCTATAGGTTCATGTGGTGGATGACTACAAAACCTCTCCCACTTTAGGCCAACTCAAATCCATTTGCTGGTGGTCACACTTTTTCGGTCGCATAAAAAAATGTCAAATGCATTCAGTGCAAGGTGGCAAAATAGTATAACTTTGGTTCTGCTCATCGTGGCAACGAACCGTCAATGCAAGCATGTTTGGGTGGCTGGGTTTAAGCAAGGTATGCCCTTGGTTCATTCCCCAAGTCGCTTGATCATTCTGAGCCACACCTTAGAGACACTTTCCCTTGAGTGCTCAAAGTGTGAAAATTGTCAAACTTTGACATCGTGTATCTTAGAGCCCATGGAACGTATGTATGAACCATCTAAACTTACAGAGTGGTGTGGTGGATGAATACAAAAACCTCTCCCTCTTTCAGACATCTCAATTTCATTTGCTCGTGGTCACACTTTTTCTGTCGCATCAAAAATTGTCAAATGCATTCAGTGCAAGGTGGCAAAATAGAACAACTTTCGTTTCGCTCACTGTGGCGATAAACTGTCAGCATGAGCACCTTTGGGTGGTCAGTTTTATGCTAGGTATGCCCTTGTTTTTCTCTCCAAGTTTCCTGATCATTCTGAGCCACACCTTAGCGACACTTTCCCTTGAGCGAGCTTAAAGTGTGAAAAATCGTCAAACTTTGACGTCGCGTAACTCGGAGCTCGTGGAACATGTGGATGAGTCATCTAAATCTACAGGGTCATGTGGTGGACAAATACAAAAACCTCTCTCTCTTTTGGCCAACTCAATTCCATTTTCCCATGCCTAGACTTTTTCTGTCGCATCAAAAATTGTCAGATGCATTTAATGAAAGGTGGCAACATAGTGCAACTTTCGTTATGCTTGTCGTGGGCATGATTCATTAGTGCGATCGCATCTGGGTGGTTGGGTGTACGCTAGGTATACCCTTGTTTTTCTCCCCAAGTCGCTTGATCATTCCGAGCCACACCCTAGCGACGCTTTCTCTTGAGCACTCAAAGTGTGAAAATTGTCAAACTTTCATGTTGTGTATCTCGGAGCTCATGGCACATATGGATGAGCTGTTTGAACCTATGTAGTCATGTGGTGGGCACATACAAAAACGTCTTTCTCTTGTAGACAACTCAATTCCATTTGCTCATGATGAGACTTTTTCTGTCGCATAAAAAACTGTCAAATGCATTCAGTGAAAGGTGGCAACATAGCGCCACTTTTGTTCTAGTCATCGTGGGCACAAACCATCATGCAAGTGCATCTATGAGGCCAGGTTATCGCTAGGCGTGTCATTCTTTTGGTCACTAAGTCGCCCGATCGTGATTTTAATTTTTTTTTAAATACGATTTGATCATTTTGTTTTTAGTGTGAATGGGTATAAATAAAAGTTATTTGAATTTTGAAAGTTGTTTATAGGGTCCAAATTTAATGTAAGAGTTGACATCTAGCTTGTACTTGAAAGAAAAGAAAAAACCTAATTAAAAGAGTAATTTCTTTCTTAAGCATATATGTAGACTATTGCAAAATAAGACTTTCTAACTTAGTCTAACACTAATAAACCAACTCTAACTAAAGTGAAGAGGCTAGTTATTGAAACTAAAAATGTAACTAGGATAATGTTACTATTGTTTGTCTCCATGGAATATGACAAAATAGAAATTCTAGGCATGAAAATAAGTATATTTATTAGTTACCAAGTTATGAAGTTGAATTATCGAACAAGAATTGATTTCAATTAATAAATACATTATAAGAATTGTAGACAAAACCTATAGAATATATAATATTTCACATACAAATTTTTTTCTACAATTAGAGAAACTCAATTTCAACAATCAAATTTATATATGTGATTTTGGATAATAGTTGTAATATGATTTGCATTAACCAAAATAGTCATAAAGTCATAAAATGTTTCATATCGATAAGAGTATAGCATATATATCCAATATAATGAGATGATCTTTCCAAAAGTCATATGGAAATAAAATGTCGCATATACATAATACATAACATATGCTCAAAAATGCCATTCAGGCATACAATAAAGGCCCCTAGTCTACTGATTTCCCACTAGCATCGGGAAATAGATCACAAGTTGCCTTTGATTGTCGAGGGGATGGAGATATACATGATGTTGGTGTCTTTCGAATGTGCTCACTAGTCCTCCTTTCTAGACTTCTCTAGAGCTCCAACTGATACAATCAAAACTATAAACATCAATATATATATATATATATATATATATAATGAATTGTAGAATGACAAATAATAGAACAATTACTTACTGCAAACATATAATCACTCTATTCATCCACAATGGGGGGACGATCATGCTCAGAAGTGACAAGGCCCTACAACAAGCATTATGATAGAAATTAAATTACATACAAGTATCATTACAATTTTCAATATAGACGATTAAAAGAACAATTGAAATGTACTAATTTGTCTCATAGCTCTATCAAAGCTTCTAAACTTGCTATTGTTGCAGCAACACCAGGATCCAATGTAGCTCAAACATCAGGAGGAGTATCTGATGTCAACAACTGAAAATGAAACAATAACTATTATTCAATTATCAAAACTACTAAACTTGTTTTACCACATCGTCAATGAATAAAGGTTACCTCAGTGTAAGTGCCTCAACGAACTTCACTACGAGGTGTCGATGTTAAAGCTCCAACACCAAACTATTTGACATCCAAAGTGACTTATGAGAAAACCATTCATCTAATGTTGACTATTCACATATAAAATTTGAATTACTTAATGGAAACCTACTCGATCACTCGATGGTGTCGTGTAAAACGTGGTTGGGGGAATGTTACAAGTAGTAAAAACACTTTGACCCTAGATTTTTATCACAATCATTGTACTAATTTAGTTATTTTAACACTTCAAAGTAAAATTTAATAAACAAAATTAAATGAAGTTGCAAAAATTTACATGGGTATCAATGTCGAATGTCTCACTCAGCAGAGACTCTGTCATGACCATATTCTCCGTAGTAGATGACTGTTGTGTAGGTGCATGCTGACTACTATCAGGATGATAAGTGCAAAGGGCCCCGCATGACTGATAATAGTGAGATGGAACTTGAGGCCTATAAGATTCATCCATATCAACATGTACTAGAGGCTCAACAGACTATATGAGGGTCTGATTTAATGAGCTAATGGACTCTAAGGTATCCACCTCGACACTGTCCTTCACAATGGAAGGAATAGTCATGTGCTCCACCATAGGTCTACCCAAGGGTCTCAGTGATAGGTTTGGGTCACGCTGTGCCCCTGCTCTGTCATGTGACAATCCCCCGCCCCTAACTTGAAAATTTAGGTACTCAAAATAGTTAAGGATCTCATTGAGGACAAACTCACAATAGAGTTTCCTCAAAAAGTACTGAGGCACCTCATGATTATTACCTAGCAGCTGATCAAAAAGCATCCACCACCTATCCCAAAAGTTATTCCTTATCCCTTTGTGAATCTAGCACCAATGGATAGGAAACCTCCTACATCCAAGCTATAAGGGTTGATTGGTTCTAGGGTCCATGAAAAGTGCACACATGTCAACTTTGTTTATTTTCTGATTCTTTACTGCAACATATGATAACTTGTTTGCATAAAATTATTTTTGTTCTTCTCTTTTGTTGGACCACATATTAATCTAACCACTCACTGAACCTACATGGTTTATAATAGATTCTAGTGACTCCGCAAGGCTTGTCCTATGAGAGGTTGTGGAATTAGGATCTTTCAACCTATTTATCAACTCTTCAAGTTGTTTTTTATTGTTTTCAATTTGCCCTAATATGTTTTCTTGTGTTCCTAGGGGATGTCTAGGAATTGGGGGGAGGGGTTGGATGTGCCTCTTCTTCAGAAGGCTCTTCATGAGGAGGTGGTGGTGGGTTTTCAATATTTTCAGATGGATTTTGATTTCCTGAAATTTAAAACAACTTTCAATTTAAATACCTAATTTAATCCATATTTTAAACAAAAATTAGAGAGTAAAAAAATATAAATACATACCTCTTCGACCCCCTCGATGTCGTGGTGCCATTTTGATGAAGATCTCACACCACTGGAAGTCAAAACTATGTCTCTATTTGGCGTGCACAATTTGGAAGGCGAGATATGCAAGTCAAAACGTGGGATAGCAGAAAATGGTTTCCAAAACGTGATTTTGCAATGTTTAAATATGTGAATTCTTATTTGGCGCACGCCAAATAAGGCATGTACCAAATGGGTTGTTAGGGACCAAACAAATTTTTGGCATCTTTTTGGTCCCCCATCTTGGTGCATATACGCAACACCACTTCAAAATTCTAGGACTAAGCTAGTTTCATGTCCAAAGATTCAAATAGATTTTATTTAGCCATGAGACACTATTGTAATAATATGATTTTTGAAATTAGTTGGTTGCTTTCAAGGATTTCAACTACGTGAACAAGTTCCATTTATTCTTTTTAATTAAAAAAAGTTATTTTCAAAGTTTTTTATAAGGTTCTCTTCTTACCTCTCCCACACACCCTTCAAAGCCTTTATCACCTATTTCTATAATCAATTTGATTTATTTTTCATACCTCTATTACATTTATTCATGCATTTGCCATAGTGTTGTGGCATTTTCATTTGATTTTTCCCAAATCCTTGATGAATCTACTTTGTAATTTAGAATTATTTAGCGCCTTCTCTTTCATTGTGATTTATCTATCATGGATCTATTTCATAACGTAGGTGTTTTCCCCATTATTCCTTTGTGAGTGCAAGCCTCTTTGTACCATCTTTAAGAGTTGTATGTCCATTACCATGTGAAAATCCTATTATAGTTGTTTATGGTGAAAATGGATAACAATAAACAACAATATTGAAAGGCTAAATGAATTCAACCACCAAACCCTAGCCTAACAATGAACAAAGATCCACCATAACATATGAAGATAACCTAAGACAATGCAAATAACTCAAAATCACAAAGATTATACCATCACATGTCCAATAGGGTTTTGATCTCCATTCTTCCTATCTCCATTGATCTTGCTTGATATACTTGCTCTCAGATTTTTATATGCACAAGAGCTCAACAAAGAATGGAATGTGGTTGCAAGTGGAATTGTAGTGTAGCCAAGTACTCCAAAATCAGTCATTAGGATGTGTCATTAGTCATTAGGGTTTGACAATGAAGAAAGCATCTCCTTAAATAGAAGACACAATAAGAAATGGAGGGTTAAGATTGAGAGGTGTAAAAAGAGAGGTTGGCTAGGATTAGAGGGTAGGTAGAGGAAATAATAAAATAATGAAAGAGGTAGGTAGTGTATGAATTAAGAGATGAATGACATGTGTCATGTGTAGAAAAAGATAATGAATTAATTAAATAAATAAAGATTTATTTAACTAATAGAAGAAGTAGGACAATTAAATAAATAAAATATTTATTTAATTTAGGAAAGGGATAATTTAAATAAATAAATGTATTTATTTAAATGAGAAATAAGGCTAGAAGAGGATAAATGAATTAATTAAATAAATAAAAATTTATTTAATTAATAGAAGAATTAGGCTTAGATAATTAAATAAATAAAATATTTATTTAATTAGACATGACAATTTTGAGTGTCTACATTTTGCCCCTCTTTGAGACTATGTGGCTTGTCGCGTTGTTTCAAAGAAAATAAGATGAACTAATACAGAGTTGCCCCAAGATGGGAATTATATGCCCCCTCGAGAGATTGGATGAAAATGTCTGAAAAGATTGCAGACAATCTCTCGATAAGAAAAACGGGATAGAATGGACTGATCAAATAAAGTGACAAAGTCACAGGATAAGGAAGACTGACTCGGGAAATGAGAGCTAGGGCAATCTATAAGATAGACCACGGGGGAAAATACATCCTCATTGTCATCTACACCGTCACAAGAGCATAGTGCAAAGCGAAAATAAAGCAGCAACAGTCAGCAGCGATGGCTTTTGTTCATAGTTTCGACCGCGTTCGACGATTCTAGAGGCCAACGGAGGCAGGAGAGCCAGTGAGTACCACAAAACCTCCTCGTACTTTGATGCATTTATTGTTGTCATTAATGCATACTAGGTAATGTAATAAATGCGCATTTATGTCTTCCAGGTCAAATCGGCAGTTCTGTGATGAACATACGCTGTCGATTGGATAAGCTGCTGAGAGGATACACTCAAGAAGGTCCTCTAGAGAAGACTAAGATAGATCAAGGCACTTTGTGATGAACAGTGAGTACCAAGATAGAGTACTTTGTGATGAACAGGGAGTACTAAAATATGAGCAGCACTTTGTGATGAACAGGGAGTGCAAATGTGAGTAACACTTTGTGATGAACAGTGAGTGTCACACACGTAGTACTTTGTGATGAACAGGGAGTACTACTAGGATAGATAGCAACACTTTGTGATGAACAGTGAGTGTCACTAGGATAAATAGCTATGTGCATTTAGATAGCGAGTAGCATTTTGTGATAAACAGTGAATGCCACGATAATTGACATGATTGAGTTGCTTGACTGCAAGAGTACTTGCCGATGCTAGAGTCACGGGAGAGATTCCCATTGACTCAGAGGTTGCGACCTGAGTTGACAGCCGAGGACTGAGCTGCGATTGAGGTTATGGGATTGAGATACATTCTGTATGTGCCTGAGTTTCGGGTGAACATGGGATTGTTGACTGCACTAGCTGAGAGATGGCACTCAGAGACTTGTAGTTTGCATTTGCCGATGGGTGAGATGACAGTCACCTTGGAGGATGTATATAGGATTCTACGGATACCGATCGATGGGGAGTTAGTACCCTATGATCGAGATGGAGATAGGGATGCACTGAGACGAGTGTTCTAGGATCTAGGACTAGGGATGAGGGTGGGACATGTGGCATGGGATACCATGACATGGACAGGATTAGCACTACCAATAGTGTTGGCAGGAGTTATCAGTGGGTTCCTTTGTCTGGATAGGACGACACGAGGGGTGACTGCAGGGGACACAGGGGCCAGGAGAGTTGATCTTGGGGTGGGTCCTTCTAGGGCTCAAACTCCGTCGAGGCCAGGCGGCTCCGAGGAAGGGAATTCATCATAGCCGTAGAGGGCTCCCTATGTATCAGTATTGTACCATTTTTGTATTGTAGACACCTGCGGGTGATTTTGTAGCCATATGATTCTTTTGACATCATTGTATCATGACACTTTTGATTATATATGAGAGATGATCCATTTTTGCGGCAACTATATGCATGTGTACCTTATGTGATGAAATGTTCTTATGTGATACATGTTTTATGATATGGATGCTTATATGATGCAATGCAATATATTTTTGTTCTTTTATGTTTTATATGTGTATGCATGATGCAAATGTGAATGTATGTAATGCAAATGAATATGATAATGCAAATGATTATTTACATAATGAAAATGTGAGATGTGCTAACATGTGTTGTATGCAGGATGTGATGCAATTGTGATATCTATATGTATGTGTGAAATGCTTATATGTGGTGATGTAGGTGTAGCTATATGAAATGCAAATGTTTTTGGTGTGTCATTATACTCAGTCATGTGATAGCGGGCTACGCGGACTCGAGAAGGACAATGGAAGTCAATCAAGAAAGGGGGATGGAAGACAGAAGATATGAACATGAAAGAGTTTCTTGTGCATTATCATCATTGAGCTTTATTATGGCAGAATAGGTTATGACAATCGAGGCATTTGTTCGGCCCAGAAAGTCATTGTACCTATTTGCATGGAGATAAGACAGTCACAAACAAGGAATGCCCCAGTTCACACTAGACTCACAGCGTTCTCATATCCTTGGACAAGTCATAGCATTACTAAAAGACAATCCACAGACAGCAAATGCAAATAGGTGACGATACCCCATCCTCGCCTTTCTAGTCAAAGACATCCTGGAGGTAGAATCTCTAGTCAAAGACATCCTGGAAAAGCTAAAAGACATGTCACCAAAAAAGATGAAATCAAAAGAAAACCAAGACTCGACACCAACATCCACTGTAGTCCTCGAGTTTAGTGTCTCTTGTCACTTGTATAAGTCGAATTTTGATTGTGGTCACAATGTTTACTTTCACAAAAAGGATAGATAGCACTGAACCATATGTTGTCTGAGTCTGTTGAAAGATTTGATTTTGTTGAAGCTCATTGTTGCTGCTGTGTCTCATTTGAAACTGACTGAATCCATGAAACTGATACTTTATTGTGGAGAAGATGGAACTTTATTGTGGACTGGCGATGCAGATGTTGCTTTATTGCGGATTGTGCGTGGATAGACTTGAAGGAAGCTAGAAGAAACTGTACTCCTTGAAACATGCGATGTTCTCAGTTCCACACCCATTACTAGACGTAGGATTTGCCTTAGCCACAGATAGGATCTGATTTATTATGGATGGAAAGGGAGTGAAAAGGGAGGGTTATGGATGGCTAACCAATCTTAGGTAGATCAATAACAAGCCATGATGAGAATAAGTAAGTTTATTGTGAACGAATAGGTTGTGAGTGTGTGCAAAGTGAAAGATGAAAGAGAATCCTGAAAGAGGGAGGAGCAAAGTCTCTACGCATGGCGCTGGTGAACCAGTTTTCACCATGGTACTTGCCCAGGGTGCCACCGAAGTGGTTTTCACCGTTGGACGAAATTATTTCTCTTTACTTTTTTTTCAATTTTCAATTTTTTTGTTGTCACAAGGCGCCTGTTTGCCAGGTTTTCACCATGTAACGATTTTTTTGTTTTATAATTTTTTTGTATTTTTGAAATTTTTTGATTTTTTTTTGTATTTTTGAATTAGGATATTCTGAAGAGCTATGTGTAGAACCTGCGAAGGTGCATGCTATTGATAGGATTCTCCAAGGGTTCACCTTCTGTAGTTGAGAGCTGATATGCCCCAGATCCATATGCTGTTGTGATGATGTAAGGACCAAGCCAGTTGGGTTCAAATTTGCCCTTCTTATCTCTGTCTTGCTGATTCTTGGGGTTCTCTCTGAGTACTAAGTCACCTACCTCAAATGCGCGAGGCTTGACTTTGTGATTGTAGCTGCATTGTTCCTTGACTGAATGATGTGTAGCTTGAGTGACTGTCTTCCTTGATGAAGGAACTAAGATAGAATTACTAGTGTGTGGACTACACAGGCCCATATGCGTGTCACCTAAATAAGTTTGGGCATCACTGATAGCAAAGTCCTTTGAGGAAGCTCCATTAAAGGTCCATGATGTATCACCAAAAGGAAAAGGATGTGTGGAACAAGTGGATGAGTTATGAAGGCTTATGATTGTGAAAAGAAGTGAAAGTAGGATAGCATGATGGAGACTTAGGATCAACAAGTATGCTTTTTGACTTGAAATTGTAGAATTTTTGCCCCCAGTTATTTTGATATTAGGGGATATCAACTCTTGCTCTTTTTCTTTCATAGGATTTTTATCCTTGAATTTGATTTTTGCAGAGTCCAATAGCTTTTGATTTTGATTTGGACTAAAGGACTTTTCTTTAGTTTTTACTTTTAGATTTTTCTTTTCAAAGTTTGATTTTTGATCCCCAATGAGTAAGGGCTTTTGTAATTCTTGTTGATCCAAGTTTGGGAGTGAAGTGGAAATGGAATGAGTGGATGAAATGGTAAGGCTATGTGAGTCCTCAAGAGGGTTGGCGATATGCTCAATAGATTCTTTGTTGGAACCACTCTTAGGATTGTTGATATCAAGAGTTGCTTGCACCACTAGAGGAGATTTGCATTCGGACTTAGTAGCCAATACACTAGGTGGTTCACACCCAATTCCTTGACATTGCAAATTGTTTGTAGTTTGTTCTTGTTGACTAAATATCTTAGGAGACTGTGGGAGTTGATCAACATGAAAGATATACTCACCACATCCCATGTCTTTAATCTTGAACTTGTCTTCTTTTAGCTCTGCCTGTTTTGATGTAGAAGCTTTTAAGGATTCAGGATCCACATATGTCGATGAAGGAATAGCTTCGCGATTGCTGGGAATGATAGTCTCAGTATGTGATCTCAAGTTATTGCAATATATGAATGGATTTGGATCACCATTGACCGTTACCTCGACTCCATTGTGAGGAAACTTAATGCACTGATGATATGTTGATGGGACTGCCCTCATTTCATGAATCCACGGACGTCCTAGCAATATGTTATATGTGAGATCTAGATCCAGGACTTGACAAACCACATCCTTTGTGACTGGCCCTATTCTTAGTGGTAAGGTGACTGTGCCCTTGGACGAGCGCTCTTCATCATCATAAGCCTTAATAGTGATTTGGTTTGTAGCATTCACAGCCTTGTCAGAATATCCCAATTGTCTGATGGTGCTCAATGTACAAATATTAAGACCCGCTCCTCCATCTATCAGGACTCGTTTTATTCGGTGTTTATGTATGAAGGCTTCAACATGTAGGGGTGCATTATGAGGCTGACTTATGGAGGCGTCATCGGCTTCTGTGAATGTGAGGGAGTGTGGAATGGATAGGTATCCCACCATGGCTTGAAACTGGTCCACGTTCAGATCAGTAGGGACAGCAGTGTCTCTCAAGATTTTGTCAAGGATGGCTTTATGTGCAGGGGATATACGTAAGAGCTCAAGAATGGAGATGAGTAAGGGTGTCTTCCCTAGTTGTTCTACAAGATCGTACTCAGGCTTGGTTGATGAAAAATTGGTATTCTTAGTGGAGCATCCTGGAAATGTGATCTTACCTCGACGGGTTGTAACATGACATTCGGAGGTAGCTTCGGATGAAGATCCCACACCCTTTAGGACAATTTTAGGTCGCTGAGGAGGATTCTCAAGATTTTTATTTTTGATAGTAATGGTAGAGATATGATTGTCCATTGAGATGTGATTGATGGTAGAATCATAATTGTAAGGTGCTCTGGTGTAATTGGCTTGATCATCTGTGACTTTGCCTTTTCCTTTGTCATGTTTTGGGAATGGTTCCTTAAACACCTCATGCTCTTGGTTAGATGAATGTCCCTCAATCTCTATATCTCCTCTGTCAATGAGATCTTGCACAATGTTTTTCAATCGATGGCAATTACCTGTCTTGTGACCCTTGCTCTTATGAAACTCACAAAACTCATCATCATTCCACCAATTCGGTTTTACCTTTGGTTCATATGGAGGAAAATCTGGGACTGTGATCACTTTGTTTGCTACAAGCTTTTTGAATACTGATTCAAGTGGTTCTCCCAATGGAGTGTACTTCCTTCGTGGTTTAGAAGTTGTTTGATTGTTCGCTTGATTGTTGGTAGAACTTGATCCAGAAAAGACGACCTTGGGTCTCACTGTGTTGGCATCAACAATACCATCATTAACTGTGTTCTTATTCTTGTTCCAAAATTTTGGTTTGTCCTTTCCTTTGAAGTCCTCTTTGTTTTCTTTGAATAGTTTGATAACTCCTTGTTCAATTAAGACTCTTTCTGTTGCTAGGCCCTTTTCAATGACATCCTTGAATGTAGACAAACAAGCTTTTCTGAGATCATAGCCAATAGCCTTGTTAACATTTTGTGTGAACATCTCCACCATTTGTTTTTGCGGGATCTCACAAGAGCATCTGCTAGCTAGGTTTCTCCATCTCTGTAAAAATGTTGCGAAAGATTCTCCTTCTTTTTGTTTAGTATTGCACAAGGTAGTAACTGAGACATCTGTTTCAATGTTGTAAGAAAAATGCTGAATGAATGCTTCTGCCAAGTCGCCCCATGACTTAATACCGGGAGGTAATTGAGAAAACCATTCCATAGCTTGATCTCCTAAGCTCTGTGGGAATAACCTCATTAAGTATGTTTCTTCTGCCGCTACCTCAATGCAAGCTGTGAAGAATTGTCTTATGTGTGCCTTGGGGTCTCCTCTCCCTCTATATTTGTCAAATTTTGGTGTCACAAAATGTGGAGGAAATGGAGGCATTGGAATGCTCTTATCGAAGGGATAAGGGCATATATCTCTCATAGTATATGTAGGTTTTGATGTACTCATGTCCTCCACTTTCTTTTGTAGATCTCTAATTTGTTGTTCCAAATTATTATTGGGAGGAGACTGATTTCTTGTAGCATACCCCATGTTTGAAACACCCATTTGAGGAGGAGCTTGTTGCATGTATGGATGATACTGATCGTAGACATGTCCATATGGAGGTCTATATTGTTGCGACATATATGGAGCACTTGGCATAACTTCTTGTTGAGGGACTCCATATCTGTTTTGTGTGTATAAACCATATTCAACAGGTCTTTCATTTTCCATTGTGTTGCCCCCAATTTTGACATGAGGTCTCCTTGTGTCAAAATTTTGAGGATGTCCTTGAGTATCCACTTGTCTTGATTGACCCATATCTTGAGCATGTGTTTGAGCATAGGGCCTCCATGATGGTCTTTGAATGTAAGTATCATATGTTTGAGCTTGTGTATGTGGGATTGCCGGTTTTTGAAGCAAAACTGATGGTGACTCAGGCATCATATTCGGTCCTCTATTTCCTCCACTATTTGGTCTCCTTTGATCCATGTTGGGTTGAACTTGTTGTGAGGGTCGACTTTCCATAAGTTGAGATAAGTCAAAATCATGCGGTATTTTAGCTCCACTTTGTGCCATCATGTTTAAAAAGTATTGACGATCTCTCTTCATTATCTCTTCAACCAATCTATTGAATTGAGGATCCATTATGGATTCTTGTATGTCTGCTGATAGTATTGAAGAGTTGTCAACATTGTCATTGTGTGTAGTATTGTTGTTTATAGCATTTGCGCTTTCCACATTTGGATTGTTTCTATAAACATTCATGTCTGGTAATGTAGTGTGCTCAGGATTGTAGAATAAATCATTGTCATACTCATAAGAACTCATGTTTGCGGATTCTTGAGCTTCTTTAGCTATTCTCCTAGATTTTTGAAGGCGTGTTTCAACCATGAACTAGGTATTTGACCAAGATGTGAGAGACTAGATGAAAAAATGAAAAGAGTATGGAAGACCAAGAGTTGTATGGAGTGTAAATGAATCTTAGGTGTACTTGCAATGTCCAAAGTGTAAGACCAAGTATGTAAGTAGTAGAGTAGGTGTGACTTCCAAAGAGAGGATAGTTTCTCTTGATGAGGTAAGCTGACCTTGACTCTAAGTAAGACCAAATGAGACCCAAAGGTAAGAAACCTTGATGAGGGACCACTTAGCAAAGTGTAGTTGTATGTAGTGTGTTGACAAAGTATGATGAGGACAAGCAAGTGACCTTTTGACTCAAGTTTAGACAATTGTGAATGTAAAATGAGATGTGAAGCAATGATGGACTATGTGAGACCCAAGGACAGGTTGAATGCTAGATGAAATCTGAAGAGACAACCTAGGAAGCTCAAGTATGCCGAAACTGATTTCTTTGTTTGTTGGACTGTGAAATTTTTCCAATTTGTGAAGTTTTTGGTTGTGACCAAATCTGAATGTTTGACTATTTTTCGTGACAAGAGGACACAATGTTGATGAGGACTCAATGTTTGCAAGTGTTTAGACTCCAAAATGACTCCAAGAAAAGTGTGTTGTTTGATGTAAAATTGTTTTGCATACACTTGAAGACACAAAAGACACAATGTTTTGCTGTTTGGTCTTGATTGTTTGAATGTTTAACATAAGTCAAGCACAATTCTTATGGCTGGCCAAGACAATAGTTGTTGATCCCACATGGGGTTTTACCCCCGAGGCTACGCTATTCAGAGCGGATACTTAGATGCTTGACCTCACTGGCTCCACCCTCAGCACTCACTTCTCGGGTCAGCCAAGCATCAGTCCCCATGAAAACTCCCCATGGCGAACTTTGTATCTCTACTAAGAACCGTATGTGTGTGGGCCGCTACCAGAGGTCCGACCTCCTGCCCCAACAACTAGAAGGATTTGGGCTTCTAAAACAAAAAGGTGCTAGTAAGGGCATCCGCTCGTGTGGCCATACATGCGGCACTTTCAGCTCTGTAAATACAGAAGGCTCCCAGCCGATAGGGGTTACGCCCTACAAATGATCAAATAAATTTGATCAAACGGGTTTATGGGGAGACATAGTGTCGGTATGAACTAATCAACACACGTTATTCATAGTTTTCACCATGAATACATTTGATTATAGTGGTTTGGATGAGGTGGGTTTTCCTCGCTACCACTTGGGTCGTTCTCTTCTCACTAGTAGTCCTAATGACCACACGGGAAGACAGACCCTCTAAAGATTAAACAAAAAGAGCCTATTGCTCAAGACACAAAAAACAATGATTCAATTTTAGTGCACCAATTGAAGTGTTTGCTAGTCTATGAAAATAAGGCACACAATAAAAATCCAAAAACCCTTGCCAAGGACCTGCAACAAAGATTTATTAGTAGTTTGGATTGTTTCAAATGATCACCCCTTCCTGCAAGCACACAAGTTAGGTAAATTTTAGATCCAAAAGACTTTGTGAAATAGGGGCCTTCAACAATGCGTTTTGTTGACCAATTCAAAGACCTGATTCATCATAAAAAAAGACCACCAGTAAAATTTCAAGATATTTCCAGAAATGTAAGAAAGTCCAAAAAATTTGCTAATTTTCTCCAAAAATTAATTTTTTATGAAAAATCATAAAAAATTCATATAAAATGCAAAATCGATTAAAAAAATCTGAAATTTTTACTGGAGATTTTTGATGGTCTTCCAAACCTGCACAAAAAATTTCCTGCAACAAATCCAAGCAGTTTGTGAGATATGAGTAAAATAATGCAAAACCCTAATTTTTAAAGATCTGATTTTTGAAGAATGATTTTGCATCAAATTTAAAATCACAAAGAACAGATCCTGTGTATAATTCTGAGAGATTTCCAAAAATGTAAGAAAATCCAAAAAATTTGCTAATTTTCTCTCAAAATTAATTTTTTATGAAAAATCATAAAAAATTCATATAAAATGCAAAATCGATCTAAAAAATCTAAAATTTTTACTGAATCTTTCTGATATTGTTCCTGACCTGCACAAAAAATTTTATGGAAAAATTCAAATCCGTTTGTGAGATCTGATCAAAATAAATAAAAACCCTAATTTTTAAAGATCTGATTTTTAGGGAAATATTTTGCATCAAAATTAAATTCACAAAGAACAGATCCTATGTATAATTATGAGAGATTTCCAAAAATGTAAGAAAATCCGAAAAGTTCTCTCATTTGCTCTCAAAATAAATTTTTTATGAAAAATCATAAAAAATTCCTAAAAATTGAAAATTTGCTCGAAAAATTCTGAATTTTGGATTGAGAGTTCCTGATACTTTCTTCAACCTGCGAAAAAAATTTGGTGCAAAATTTCCAAGCCGTTTATGAGATATGATCGAATCTCTCCAAGATCTTGATTTTGTGTCCAAAACCCTAGCTGCACAAGGTTATTCTCCAAATTGTTTTACAAAATAGCAATATAGGGTTAGAAAAATCTGCAAAAAAAACATAGATCTAAGAAAAATCCATGTCCCACCGGGTGTGCCAAAATGTTTATGGTGAAAATGGATAACAATAAACAACAATATTGAAAGGCTAAATGAATTCAACCACCAAACCTTAGCCTAACAATGAACAAAGATCCACCATAACATATGAAGATAACCTAAGACAATGCAAATAACTCAAAATCACAAAGATTATACCATCACATGTCCAATAGGGTTTTGATCTCCATTCTTCCTATCTCCATTGATCTTGCTTGATATACTTGCTCTCAGATTTTTATATGCACAAGAGCTCAACAAAGAACGGAATGTGGTTGCAAGTGGAATTGTAGTGTAGCCATGTACTCTAAAATCAGTCATTAGGATGTGTCATTAGTCATTAGGGTTTGACAATGAAGAAAGCATCTCCTTAAATAGAAGACACAATAAGAAATGGAGGGTTAAGATTGAGAGGTGTAAAAAGAGAGGTTGGCTAGGATTAGAGGGTAGGTAGAGGAAATAATAAAATAATGAAAGAGGTAGGTAGTGTATGAATTAAGAGATGAATGACATGTGTCATGTGTAGAAAAAGATAATGAATTAATTAAATAAATAAAGATTTATTTAATTAATAGAAGAAGTAGGACAATTAAATAAATAAAATATTTATTTAATTTAGGAAAGGGATAATTTAAATAAATAAATGTATTTATTTAAATGAGAAATAAGGCTAGAAAAGGATAAATGAATTAATTAAATAAATAAAAATTTATTTAATTAATAGAAGAATTAGGCTTAGATAATTAAATAAATAAAATATTTATTTAATTAGACATGACAATTTTGA
The DNA here is from genome assembly GCF_030272615.1 of Cryptomeria japonica. Classification (NCBI taxonomy): domain Eukaryota; kingdom Viridiplantae; phylum Streptophyta; class Pinopsida; order Cupressales; family Cupressaceae; genus Cryptomeria; species Cryptomeria japonica. The sequence goes on along the minus strand of NC_081406.1, from coordinate 46,016,314 downwards.
GTGTCTACAATAGCAAGCTTCAATTTCAAGGATATTCACACCCTTTTTAATTCTCTTCAACATGCCAAAACATTTTTTTAGAGAAATAAAACTCTATATTTGAAACCTTTCTCATAGCCTACTTGTATTTTTGTGTTCCCTTAAACCCTTTACAATAATGTTGTAGGTTTTAATTTTATGTTGTGATTCAAACTTACTTAATTGAATATGTAAATATGATAAATTATTCTTTTATCAACTTTCCAATTTGTATCCAAGTTTGAAAGCCCACAAGAGAACTAATTGAGGCAGTCTACCCCATTGATATTTATTTTTGTAGTGTTTCTATTCACAAAAAAATGATTGTAGATTAGTTTGAAGAAAGTTTGTAGATATCCAAATAAGTTGTAGAACTAAAGTAGGCCTTAAGCTTGTTGATCGAGCCTCTCCAAAAGTTACAATGCTATATTTGGCATAGACAAGGTCACCACAAATAGTTAAGGTCGCCTTATTGGCTACTGGGAGTAGTCAAGGTCACCCTATATCTCACCACTTGTTGATTTTAGGGTCCATTTCACTAAATTTTAATCTACTTTGATACTAAAGATTAAGATTAAACCAAAAAAATAAAAAATTACACTATGAAACCATTGAAAATAGGAAAAAAGGAATGCTATCTCAAATAGAACTCAATTTTTTTTTTCTTGTTAGATATTATGAAAATTAGGTATGAAAATTAAAGCCATGTGGTTTCCACATTCCATAATGTTAACAATATTCGTTTCTGGATTACACTATGTAAAATTTTTCATCATCAACTTTACAGATCAAACTACATGATCCATCATTAGAATGAAAATGTTATTTTTTACTATTTTTAAACAAATTGAGAGTCAATACTCTTTCAATATTGTTTTTCACCTTGTGGACACTCTTATATTTTGTATTCATAACTATCAAGACAATAGTAATTATAACATATGGTAAAATTTCTCCTTCCTTTGTACTTTGAAGGATGTTCTTGTACCTTGTTCTAAAACTCCCATCACAACATCACCTCCCAAATGAATTTTAGATTGTAGATAGGCTTGAAAAGGACTTCAACATATCAATATGTTTTCATATACATAGAATAGTTTATTTTTTAACAAAATACTTTATTTTTTATTTTTATGGAGGTTCGGACCTTTGCGAGCATGATAGTCTAGCAAGGGCAAGCTGCTAGCCCAGCGAGGTCCTTCACAAAGTATTTGTTGCCACTCGATACGGGGGCATGAGCCAATAGGTTGAACCTCTTCGGCTAAGAGCCAATGATTGAGGGGTATCCATTCCGTCCAATTTGCCCGGGGCATGATCCCGACCTCATCCTTATGATGTCGAAGTCTTGCACTCAGCAAGACTTGATCCCTGGCGGACTCATTTGGAATCATTCAACTTCACTAATAGACCGAGGACCCATTGACAACAAAATACAATTTGATTGGATGTAGTAATAATTTTATTTTTTCAATGAAAAATTCTAAATCTAACTAGCAAAATTCCAAGAGCAATTAATAATTGAAACACAATTATTCAATTTTCGAGGCAATTAATTTAAAAAGAAATAGCAAAGATAGAGACGCTATTATACCTGCATAAACGGGGAGCTGAACATTTATTGAAATTCTCTAAATACTTTATTAAGAACGCGCTTGCGCGGAACAAGTAAAAAAAGAACAATCCTCGATCAGCCTCCCTGTTCGCCAACAACAGAACCGTTGATAAACTTCTCTAGCAATTTTTCTGTTATTAAGTAGCGTCGAATTGTTCTGGGACAAACGGTTCACAATATGACTTATAATTTTTTGAGGATTTTAAACCAATCATCGCGGATTCAAACCTGCACCAATATAATATCGCCTTTCTTAGCTATGGGAACCAGATTTTTATCAAACACCACCATTCCTCCGCTGGAGGTTTGTAATTTTCAGCTCATTACAAATTCAGATGTTCACTTTCTGATTCATACTAGTCTGCCGAGTAAAAAACCAATCTACAATAACAATATGAGTAAACCATTGTTTTTCTCAAAGTCCCTAATGATAGCATTTCTTGTAACTAACAGTTTTATTAGCCCAGATTTTTGTGATTTTTTTTTTTCAGAGTCACATGCCTAGGTAAATATATCTGTAAACAATTGTGCTCATATCCTACTTCTTTACCTATGACTGTCTAACTTTTCAAATTCTTTTTCGAGAGATAATAAATTATATGATGAACAGGGTTTTATAGTTAATGCATTGCAAGTTATTGTACTGTATTTTATTTGTGAAAGGTCATCACCTTATTTTAAATTGGGGATTTGAATTTGACTCACTGTCCTTGTGAATGTGCCATTTTGTTGGGATATAGTTAATTGTATATTAGTTTGATGGTAAGTTTATTTTAATTTATTTTGTAACTCGCAATTTTAATTTTCTGCAGAGGGTTGGATTTATTGGACTTGGAAATATGGGGTTTCACATGGCCAATAACCTTCTAAAAGCTGGATACAATCTTGTTGTGTATGACAGGTGAGCAATTTCATTTGTGGCTATTCAAACATTTGGTTTATTGGTGAAATGTCCAACAATTCAGGTCATTTTTTAAAATATTAGCTATATATACCTTGTCTAACCTGTATATGGTGCATCAAGTCAAAACTTAAATACATGTTTGCTCAAGTGTAATATCCAACTTGAATACAGCCAAGTGTCTGCCATACACAGCAAACAAAATAATGTCCTTGGGTGTATGATTTTTGTCTAAACTCTAAAATATGGTGGAAAAGGGAGCTGCATTCCAACTGGCCCTATAAGGTGGGATTTGGTTTATTCTTTAGGGTCATGACAGTGAAAAAGTCTGTAACTCTGTTCTTACTTGTATAGGAAATGTTTAGGAGACTTCCTATGTTTGTTGATTGTTTTTATTTTAGTTTACTCTTTCTCTGGAGTTGTTTTGTTTGAATGTATGAACTTGAGGTAGGAATCTAGGATCTTTTACCATGCCCTTCTTACCTGTTTTACAGTGCATAAAAATTTACGCTGGATTTATCATGAAATGCACCATACCAATTACCCTCTCTTGGAAGGAGTCTGGAGTCGGTGATCACTTTAACTTGCCAACTTTTTGTGAGTTTTATTTCAGCATCAGTCTTAAGAAATATGGCGATTATCAACCATAACATATGTACGTTCCAGTTTTTGCATAAGAGTCCAAACAAAAATCTCCAATTCTTTTAGCATATTTTGTGCTTATGATAGCCTCCTGACTTCATCATTCAAATTGTTACAAAGTTTTAAGGAATGGTGCATCTAGAAGTTTCCGGTGTTGTTATTTTAACCAAATACGTCCTTCAGGCAAAACAAAACCACACAATAAATTAAAACAAGAAAATGTGTAGTTGATAATGGTGCCTCGAATTTCACTGAAGACATCAATGTGATGAGGTGATTCTCGGTACATTTACCTTGTACCTTATTTTAAATCACAAGTGCTATTATGCTGTCATAGTTGTCAAAGTGTTTTTTAGTTGAAAATCAAGTATAATGTTTGTCATTTTACTATTTTAGTAGTATGGCTATCATATATTCCTCTATGTTTAGAACTCTAAGCAGAGTCCAAAGTAACTGTATTAAGTTTCTCCAGGTGATCAAAAGCAATTGGAAAAAAATTAAAGAGTTATTCCATTTTTTATAAAATCTATAGATTGCTTAGGCACCTTGTTGTGATATGATTTGACATATTTATTCATTATTTGACTCACAGGTGAATATTTTGGACATATTAACTTATATTGATTCATGGTCTATATTTCTATTTTATTTTGATTAAAATTTGCCATACTTTGTGATGGGTAAATTAAGTATGTCAATGGCTGTGGTGGTTTAACCACCTCGGAGACATATATCTTGGTCTTAATAGTTGGTGGGTAGGATGGTTGGTCAAGATTCCCTTGGGCAGGGTTAAATATCTTGATTTTTTACCTTTGTTCCATTTTAAGACACCTTACTTCATTGTAGCAACAGAAAAAATATTGTACCTTCATCTAACACAATTCTTTTTGGTTGATTTAAATACTTACCAAATTTGGAATTGCTGAGACTTTGGGAATTATTTAATAAATTTTAATAATTTGTGCCTAAAATTTGAAGGACAGCAGCTGATTACAGTTAGAGGTGCAATTCTATGCAAGCGAACTGATTTCAGAAAAAAAAATTGAAGTGATAACTTAAACTTGGACTATTCTTCTTTGTGCAGTATAATTTGATGAAGGGCTTCCAGGGCAGGGTAAACACACATAACAAAGCAACAAGATTCTAGTGCAATTTGATGAGTTACATTCAATCAAGAGACATACCAAAATATAGTACTGCCACAAAATTTTAGCAATCTGTATATTTTGTACATGTCAATCTTGAAAGAGATGAATTTTCCAGTGAAACATGGGGATGCACCACCACCCCCCCCAAAATCCTTGCTGTTTCTGTCCCCGGCATGGGGGGATGGGGAGGGTACTTCCCCTGTCATGCCCTGCCTAAGACTGGGATTTTATAAATGCATAAACAGCACTAATTCTAGGGCCGACGTAGGGTTTTGATAAGACAAATGCAACAGTATAGAAGTTTAAATAAGGGCGTTTACTATATAAGGCCAACCTTGGTAAGGAGAGCAGCGATTAGATAAACAAAATTAATATGAAAAAGAACCCTAGCCAACTTCCCTCTTGATAAAGCAATTTTTACATATAAATAGAGGCAGTGGTCATTGATAAAGAACAGGAAGGATTAGCACATAAGTTATAAGCAGCAGTTAATAAATATTCAAGATCCTTTAAGCAGTGATTAAGAAGAAATAAAGCTGTTTTTTGTGGTTAAGGGATGTCATTAAGGATCGAACTGGAAGAGGCATGGTTAAGAAGGGTTATGTCCATTCCAAAGGGACAGCCACTTCCAAAGGGACATCTCTCCTCAGAGAGACAAAGATATAAAATAGAGAAAACCACGATGAAGGAAGAGAAGGGAACAATGCAGAAACAAGTACTTAAATCAGCAAGCAAGCCATTGGATCGAAAAATAATTACATTTGCATCAAAGGAAGGGAAAGAACTCCACTCCTGCACTCATGTAATCTATCACCATAATCATCAGCAATCAGATCCATTGAATCGATCGAGGAAAAACAACTGGATAAGGATCGAGACTCATAAAGAGCAGATCAATTCTGATTACACCAGCGGTCTGGTGTAGAGGTCAGATAAGTAGCCATTAATTATTGCAGGCTATAGCAGTATTATTCATTGTGGGCAAGTCTAGGGTAATTCCTAAAAGGGGACATCACATAAAAAGAGAGAGTTTGTTAACTGAATTATTCATCTCATCCATTACGAGCCAAAAGAAGGGGAAAATAGAAAAAGATCCCAATTGGGGACATTACATCCCCTTGCCAAACTGCCACCACCACCAGGATAGCGGGGACGCTAGGATGTCCCGGGGACGGCTAGGCAGACTTGACTGTCCCGGGAACATGCAGACTTTTCTGTCCCTGGGTGGCCCAAAAATAACAAAAAACAAAAAAAATCTTTTTTCCCTTGATTTGAGGGCCCAGGGCCGAACCCTAATGGCCAGTGGGGCTCCCCATGCCCGCCAAACTCTATAAAACTCTTTAGAATCCTCACATTCTCATTTCAACAACTAGGTTGAAGAGGAGCAAGAGAGTGAATGGAGTGTGATTGAAGTGCTGCAAGTGCAAGAGGGATTCTACACCAAGTTGGAAGTATTTTTCAAGCACAAGGTAGGATTCTATGACTAGTTTTTCAATTTTTTTGTTTATTTTTTAAGTTTAATTTTCAAAATTTAATTTTAATAATAACTTCATAGACATGGCTGCAAGTGCATATTCATAGATTCATTGCAATGTTCATTGTTTATTGTTCATGTCGTCATCAAGATTCAACATTGAAATCTAAATTTTATTTTCAAAATTGTCAAACTAGGCTGAAACTTTTAGAATTATAAATTTATTAAATTTAAATTTATATGGTTTCTTGCAGTGTCACAATGAGCTCTCATGGCATGAGTGAGGATGAGGTTGAGCTTCACAGTGAAAATGCAGTTGAGGCTAAGGGTGACCATGAGCTTGAACCTAAAACCCAAACCACTAGTTCCATGGCAAGTGTAGTTGCAAGTATAGAATGCCCCTCCACATTATTGGCAAAGTATGATAGGGGTCCTTTTGATTGTAAGTCTCCTCTCAAAGAATTTGCTATAAAATTACTAGGCAGACCAGGGACATCTGGGGGCACAAGGTTGTGGAAGTGCAACTTTTATGAACTAGAATTTTATGGTAAGTATTACTAGAGTTAATGCCCACCTTCTTCATATTTGAGGAAAAGGTGTGGAAGCGTGTTCTTTTTTTGGGGAAATCAGCAAACCTGAAATATAGAGCTGAGATATACAAGTTACAGGGTGTTCCTAATGATAGTGCAACTACACCTATGCCTGCTACTTTGTCTCATAGGATGCAAGCTCATCAGAGCTAGCCACAGAGTTCTAGTCATACTTTGCAGAGGATAGTAGGAGAGATGCCATGTTCTTCTTTAGGGGCTGATTTATTCAATATGCAGTTGAAAGAGGATATAGATGATGCTATTGACAAATTCTTCTTTGTAGATGGCGTTCCATTTCTTGCAGCTCAATTTATTTTTTATAAGGAGATGATGTCGATGGTAGCAAGGGGAGGACTATCATATGTGCTACCAGGGGAGACAAAATTGAGGACCACAATCTTGGATAAGAACTATTCCAAGATAAATGTGTTAATGGAGACAATGTGTTGATGTGGCCGATGTGTGCAAAGCTGCCAGGAAACTAGTTGAGGCTGCTTATAGACATATTTGAGCAAAGGAAGTGCTCAAAATGCGTAAGTCACTGATCTAGGCAGTCAAAGGAAATGATGAAAATGCTTAACTTTGATAACTTAACCATTTCTCCTTGAGCCTTTTCATGATGATTTAGACTTCTAGCCTATCCTCTTCCAAGCATTGAAAACAATTTGCCTTAGCTAAATTTAGCATTTCATTTTTGATTTTGCAAGCAAAAGATGATCAAATAGAATGATCATCATGAATCGTTCATTTCCTAAACCTTGAAAACTAAATGACCTCACTTCATCCCAAAGAGAGAGAGAGAGAGCTGACTTGATTACCTCGTAGCCACTTACGATACTACACCTCTTCCAAGCACAAGGCTAATAGCTAAAGATTCTACAACTAACCTAGAAAGCAGAAAAAGTGGGGGGTCCCCATTTGCAATCGGGCGATGTGTGAAAACATCACAACATCTAGCGCCACCTCGAATAAATGTTCCTAAACATTTCAAAGACAGATTCAATCTACACTTAGAAGCTCTAGAAAATTCAACCCAACCTATCAAGAGACTAGAAAGCATACTCAAGGTGGAAGAAGAATCCCGAACCAGATCTGGGCACTTAGTCTTTGATTACCCATGTGTGTGCAAACGTATTCATTCTGGCTCACAAGCACAATATAACTACTAGGATTTGCTGTGAATATATACGTAGTTATCCATACTTCATAAGCATCCTGGATAGAGCCTCATGGCCATTGAGTGTCTATAGCCCCGGCAAGGTTATTGCTGTAATCTCACAAATATTGCTACATTGCCAGTCGGGCGTCCATAGCCTCGATGGAGTTACTCGCATATTCCCCAAGCCAGACACTTTGATATTTCATTTTCATTTCATTTTCCTTTTTTCTCTTGATTTTCTTGCTCATTTTCATCTTTTCTTTTCTCATGATATTGCTTTTCTTTTCACATATTTTCCACACTTTGGCTCGTAGCAATGAAGTTCACTTGAGTTTGAGAATTATAGTGGCACTAAAGTTGGATTTAAGATTTTTCACCAGCCATGACTTCTCCTAAGAAACCACAATGACTTAGAGCAATAGATTCAGCGTGTAAAAATATAGTAATCGAAAGATTTCGATATCAAGACTCAATAATGTTGATTTTAGTCTTTTAGATTAATTCAATACTCAAAAAATAGGAATTTAACTTAATTTTTAGATTATATGAATCGCTGTTAGTACTTAGGAATTTCCAGAATTAAGTAAAAGTTAAGAAATGAACAAAATGAACACACAACACACAAGTACCCTGGGAAAACCTCCTAGGAGGAAAAACCCAGCAAGAAAGATCCTCAGATCTGATTATGCCTTAAATACAATATTCTGATTACAACACTTATCTCTGATTGCTGTCCAAACAGCAAGTTGCCAAGGTGATGTAGAGTGATGCCCTAGTTGTAGATGATCAAGACATCCACCAGCAGAAGATAACTTCGATAGGCTGAAGCAGCATGTAGCTAAATGTTCTTGCAGTTCACCAAGGAGCAGATTCTCCAAGTGTAGGAGGGCAGATCACATTTAGGAGCAGAGCATATTGCATTGTATTTATTTCATTTGATGAACTCATATATATATCTTCCTCTAGGTATAAACCTCTAAAGTCGGCTTAGCATAAAATAACCTTTATTTTATTTATTATTATTCCTTAGCATGTTTTTATAAAGCCACATCAAGTGGCGTGAGGATAGGGTCTGCCCTATTTTATGTTGGCGTGAGAGAGAGGGCCCAGCCCTAAGAGTGGCGTGTGGGAGGAGAAGGGCCCAGCCCTAAGAGTGGCGTGTGAGAAGGGAGAGAAGGGCCCAGCCCTTGGCGGATTCCAATGTTGCCTTAAGGCAATTGGAATCCGCATTCTACCTAGTTACAATCAACAAATGAGTGACTCTCGTCCAAGTCAAGTACAAGTCCTAACCAAATGATGAAGCTAGAGAGGAACATCCTTGGATTCAAAAGTACTTCCTAAATAGATATCTAGGAAATGGACCGAACATAAGATCCAAAATGAGCTAGCATGTGGGAAAGAATAAAATAGACACCTGTCTCACAAATGAAGGCTCCCATTTAGGACACCTAGACTAAGCAAAATGGTTGACTCTAAAGCAAACTAAAACTAGAGAAAACTAAACTAAAGAAAGCAAACAAACAACTAAACACTTGAGCCACCTTGTAATACCCCTCCCTTGTTCAGACTTTGTTTCCTTATTTGGTTGGACTTTTGTTGACTCTTTCAGTTTCGCTTGTGTTTGGATGATACTCTATGTTATAATGTTTTGATTTGATATATGTTGGTTATATACTTTATCTTATGGATGATTAGATATTAGATTTTGTTTATATTTACTGACCCTTGATCTAACATATTTATGAGATGTATCGTGTATTAGATTTTATGTTATGTGTTTGATTTTGTATGGGGTGCGAGGGGATGATCTTCCGTCACTCTTTCCGGAGAGACACAGAATGTCACGATTCCCCTTCACTGGTGCGTGTATTTGCTACTTATATGCATGTCGTTTGTATATATGCTCTTCTTAGTAATGCAGGATTGTAGGTACAAGGCATCAACTCCACCTGGTTCTTAGGTCTGAGTGTGCCTACATAATCCTGATGGAAGTTATGGGAGATAGCATAAGGCCCGATGCCCATACCCTTAGCCTTGCTCGGTCATGGGACAATGTTCTTTGTCTAGTGTCAACCCAATCGGATTGCCACATAGGCAAAAACCCGATACCTTGGTATGTTGTGTTGTGCCCTTGTTGGTCTTCATGTGGGTTTATTGTGTTTTTATGTTGGTAGAATTTAATTGTTAATTTATTTAAAGTTTGTTTTTTGGAGATTAACTTATTTTAGTTGCTTATGAGTTATAAAATTAAATATATGTATGTATGTATATATATGTGCGTGTATGTATATATATATATATATATATATATATATATATATATATATATATATATATATATATATACATGTATTGTAATATTAATACTATTATAATTGTTAATAAATTAATGTTAATGTTTTGAATAAATTAAATTAATATTAGTGCTTAAGTTAATAAAGTTGAATAAAAGTTTTTATTGATTTATTAGTTGAGCAAACTAATATTAGTGTTTTGTTTAATTAAAATAATATAAAAGCGTTTTTTTTGATATTAAGTTGTTTTAATTAAGGAAATAAATTAATGCATGAAATAATTGTGATGTATTCAAAATTAAATTTATTGAAAAAGATTTTTCTGGAAAAGTTATTTTGGGGTGTAATTAAGATTTTTGTTAGGGAAATTTCGTGTCTTCGGGAGCATTAATGGGGAATGTAGCGGATTATTCTTTTGGGGGGGGGGGGGATTTTGTAGAAAAATGGAGAGCATGCATTATGGGGGTAGTTTGGTGAATTTTTGGGGAAATGGAATTTTTGGTTTTGGGAATTTTTGAGGAAAATTTGGAAATAAAATATAGAAGGAAGGGTTTGAATTTTTTTTCTCTTGGAGCTTTTGGGTTTTACGTGGGTTTGTGTTTTGCCGGATCGTGCTTGCCGAAGCTGTGGCTTTCTTGGGGAATCTACTCTACCTCTATGTTTGATTCCAGATAGCGTTTAGAGGTAGGGATTTAGATCCCTTTTTACTTGAGAGATTTCATTGAAAGTCTGATAGAATACTAGTTTTTGTTTTGCTCTTAATGGGGAAATTGAATGGTTTTTGTCTATTAATGTCTTTGGGAAAATTATAGTTTTATTATTTTGGGAATATAATTTCTGAGTTTAAAACTGGTGTCTGGGAAAATTTTATCTGTGATTTTGGTTTGAAGTTTTGGACATTCAATTCATTATGGTTTTTTTTTTTGATTATAGAATTGATTAAATAATCTGGGTTTTAAATCATGTCCGTAGTCGTAAATTTATAGTTTTCTCTTGATGAATTTATTATTTATCTTAAACTGAATTCCAAAAAGAAAAAAGGGGAGGGGGGGGGGGGGCGTTTATTATCTGTCTGTGTATTTCGAATCATGATTTCTTGATTGTTTATTTGGAATTTAAATTGTGAATTTTTTGATATAAAAAATAAAAATATTATTTTAACCCATAATTTTTTAATGGGTTTTAATTATTTTTTTTCTCTGCACATTTGCTGTGGGGAGCCTATCCACAATCGTGGGGGCTCAACCCACAACCGTGGGGCAAGCCCACACTCTGGGCGGCTCTATCCACAGCCGTGGGAAGCCGTGGGAAAAGCCCACGCTGTGGGAAGGCCTCTACCCACAACTGTGTGTACTCTCCCACGACTTCTTTTTTTATTTGCTGTGTTATTCACCCTTAATGATATTTTATGAATCGACATTTTGTTAGTTAATATATATATATATATATATATATATAGTATAAATATTTTGTATAATTGTTTGGTACAAAAAAAAGTTGTATAATGACTTCGTATAAATTGGCTTATTTTATATTCGATATAAATTAGGATAGAAATTTCTTGGATTGTCTTTTTGGGAATTTATTAATTAGTTTATTTAATTCCTTGAAAACGATATGTTAGAAATTTATTAGTTGAGTGGATATTGGCTATTTGTCAAGTTAACTATATGATGGGTATATTGGGGTAATGTATTTAAAGGGAATTGTGCGAGTTCTTTTCTTGTATCTAATTTTTTTAACTGATTGTTGTTAGTATTAATGAAATTAAATCTATATTTGTTTTATGTGGATGTTTGGTTATGATGCATGCCACAAGTGTCAGTACTTGTCGATTCTCATCCGTGGTTTTGTCTATGTGAGTTGACCTGCCTTAGTCATTCATGTTACCCTTTTTGTGTGCTCTTCCAGTGAAGATGTTGCATGTGGCCTAGTGTCGTAAAGCAATTTTATTGGATTTCACTGTGATGTTTTGGCCAGTGTCTGTTTATGCCATGCAGTTTTATTTTGAGTATGTTTAGTGTCATAAGGGGGAGTGGCTTCCAAGTGGAGGTCGGGGCCCAAAGTGGTTGCCAGGATAACCCCTTGGAAGTTTTACTTAATAAGTGATAACCTAATAATGAATCTAGGGGGGATGGGTAGAAAAACACATTAATGAAGATAATGATTGCCTCGCTCATAGCTTGAGTGCTTGTTTAGGTTCAAGGTGAGGTGGGAAGGCCTGGAATGGCATGATTAGCTACTTTGTCCTCTTGAAAGGTATGTTGGTTCTGCAAGAGATTTGAATGGGGGCCAGGGGTTGGGAGAGGCTGCCAGGATAACTCAAGATGGGGGTCAGGGCCTATGGAGACCTGCTAGGATAACCCATATCAAGCTATGCGATGACACTCTTCCCTTGTGAGCATTGTTGACCTGTTTTGTTTTGTTTATGTAGCTTTTGGAGATTATTCCCAGTTGGTGTTTTATCTAAGTGAGTTTTGGATTGAGTCTTCTCCCAGTGGAAATATGTTTAGACCAGGCGTTGTATTGACTTGTTTGTATGCTCAAGGGCCTTATGTTATCTCCTAGCACGAGGGCTATACCTTCGGGTTCCACATGGTTGGGAGGTAGTTGCCTTCTTCCATCAGGGATTTTGCTCTAGTCTATGCGTGGAGTGGATTCACTCATGTTCCATAATGTAATTCTTGGATATGGTCAGCTCAGTGAGTCAGATGGAGACTTTATGCATTTTGTTATTGTACTTATGTGTATCCGATGTAACTTATGTATATTCATGCCTTCATGGCAATTATGTAAATGATGTATCTATGAAGTGTATATGATGTAACAATGATGTAAACTATGTTGTGTTCATGATGCAAACTTAACGTATATGAAATGAGATTTAGATGATAGGTTTCATGTCAGATATTGGAAACATCGATCTTGTAATTTAATATGATTATGCTCGTTATTCATTACCTTGTAGGTTATGTTAATTGTTATTATTGTTTTTTTTAATGAATGTAGTTTAGAAAATATTTATATGTTGCAATGCAAATGTGTAATTCAATAATTGGTTTAAATGGAATACTTTAATGAACATTTAGAAATATATACTTTCGTGTAGCAATGTAATCCTTGTATAGTTTAGCAATGTAATCCTTGTATAGTTTAATCTCATTAGCCATTGTTTGTTAAGGATTGTATCGACGTTGAGAAACCTTAGGGGAAAGTTAGTAGGTGTCTTCCGCATGTGCACTATAGTTCTATTCAGAACCTTCTTATGCTTAAAACATTTATTAAATAGTTTTCAAAAAAAAAATATTTCACTTTTATTTGCTTAAGTTAGTCCTTTCCTCTAGGGTTTCTTGGTGGGGTGTTACCCAAGAATCAAATGATTCAAGGCAAATTAACAACCTAGCTCAGAAAAAACCTCTAAGCTAAACATGCGGGAAGAAAACCTACTCTAAGCTATATTCAAGACTCCTAAGATGGACACAAATCAAAAAAGCGACATATTACTTGACTTTGCAAAGTTTCTCAGGATATGTAGTAGGAGCATGGCAACGGTGATGGTTCGAAGATGTGCAAAATCATCTTTAAATAGGGAAAAGCAGGTTCTCACAATGCATTTCTCATACTCAAGCAATTCCTCATGCAAGATAATCAACTGAGGCAACTCATCAAGTCCATGGTCAATCCAAATGCAAGTTGCTTTCCGAATCCCCATAGTCAAAATCATAATAACTTTCAAAGCTAGGATTAAGGAAAGAGACAACTTGATGATGTTCATGCTCGAATGGAAGTGCTTGCTATTCACTAATGCATTGCAGGAAGAGAGATTATCAGCTACTTTTGGAAGTCACCACTTGTGATGGACCATTCCACTAGCTTCCTTGATGTGCAAATTCTCACTTGCTGGTTCTTCTTGGATCCTTAGAAATGGAAGTAGCACAACCTCGAATTTCTCCTCATTCTTCACTTCCGTGAAGACAACAGGTTCAATAACTTGCATAAACCATGCATCCTTATGACGCTTTATAAGCATATATTAAAAAATTTCCTCTGGTTATTGCTCAAATGCTGACATTGATGGTAGTACCACCTCAAAATGCCCTTCGCTCTCTAACTCTATTTGTTCATCTTGAAGGACCCCTAAAAGTTCTTCTCTTCAGATGGCTTGAAGCTTGTCATTTGATTCTTCTTCTTGTGGCAAGGATGAACACTCACCAAGGATGCCTTCCTCTTGAATAGTATGATACTCAATTCCTTGTTCTTGAAATGGTGAAGTGTCAAGTGATAGTGAATCATGATGATCCTCCAAGTGACTCTAGCTCTCTGTTATATTTTCCTTCTCAATTGCTTGATGATCTTCACAAGTATCCACGTTTTGTAAAGCTTCATGTCTTAGTGTTTCCAACGTACTCTTCTTTAGGTGCAAGGCATGGGAAGCTATCCACTACAATACATTGATCATCAGGTAGACACGTGCCATCGACTTGCAACTGGCTTCCTTTATTGTCAGATGATGGAGCAATGCCTTGTTCTTACGTTCTTCTATACTCGTTAGCTGCGTAGTATGCACTCCGAGCTCTATTCATGATACACTCATCCTTGGATAGGATTTGCAATCTGAACTGGCATCTAGCTTGATTGATAATGTTGTTGCACCATGAGCAAGTGAATTCGGAGTGGGGTGCATTGTGAATCCTACACCATGATGGTAGCAATATTTTTTCTAAGTGTAATTTATCTTTCAGAGCAAGCTGATTTTCAATCATCCATATGAATCTTGAAAGAGGATCATTGCTCTTTGGGATACTGAAATTGTCTGATTCTGCCTCCGGCTTAGGGACATCCCAAAAGATCTTTCTTTGTACTGCCGATTCGACCCTAGACAAAAATGTCGAGCAATTAATTCCATTTTGTTCATTTGTTCCATGGATTCTACACTGGCCAGGCGATGCAAATTGATGGGAAACCAATGATTCTTTTAAATAAAAAACTTAATCTATTTATATTCTATTAGTTTCCTTAGAGTTAATTGTTAAATGCCAAACATTTTGTTGGATTATCTTATTTCATTAAGCTTTTACTTCTTTAACTAGTTTCTTAGTTAAAGTTGCACATCCATTCAGGGATCTCTATCTGTAACATAATTAATAATTGACTGTTTTTGGTTGTCTTAGAAACTATGCTGCAATGGAAAAGTTTGCAGATAGAGGCGTATCTACTGCCATTACACCTCTCAAAGTAGCAGAAGCTAGTGATGCAGTGATAACCATGCTACCTTCATCACCACAAGTAGGTCCTCATTTATTTGTTTGTGAGCCTCATTTATTTGTTTGTGAGTTTTACTTTAATGGAAAGTTAACGTGATAATGAATTAACAAATATAAGCATTAAGCTTGGCATCTCTACATTGTCTCATAAAATATTCTCAGTGCAACATGGAATAACAATGAATGTCATCTTGCTACAAGGGAATTTCTTTAATTTGACAAACCACTATTGTCGCTCTGTAAGAAGCAGAATACACTGTCATATCAATGCTAACTTATTTACAAGCAGCTTTTCAGTTTCTTTAACTTTTTTCCACATGTTCAAGATTTACTATTTGATAAAACATGCTAGAACCTGGGAACATATGTTTCCTTGTTCGTACTGTAAAATTCCACTAAAAGAGGCCCCATTTTGATTCATGTAACAAAGTACAGTCACTTGGAAATGATAATGGAAGAGAAGATCTTACCATAGTAATATTTTTATAGTTTACACTTTTTTAATTATTCTTTTTTTGTTTTTGGCTGTCCTCCTTGGATTTATCTTCCTGTTCCTGTTCATACTTATTTTTCTATCCAACCAATGGTCATTAGGAGAAATCTGAAGACAGATATATGAATGCTGACACCTATATTTTCAACTTTTTGGTAATTTTGCCTGCATTGTACATTAAGATGAGTCCATTTGAACCTGTTTTATGGCAGGAAACATCGCTGGTATAGTCTAAATTGTAAAATCTAAACCATAATGGCCATAGACATCTTTGTTATCTTAAAAATCCTCTACAATTTAGTCCCACCTAAATTTTTTTAGTTTTTTTTTTACATGCTTTAGTCCATTATATGACATGAAGGGGCGTACATATGCTTTGGAGGGAATGTTATTTGAGTACACATACATCAACAGTGGAATCTAAGTACCTAGGTTTAAGAGATGCAATGAACTAGGCATCCAATATGAAACCATAACTCTATTTTATGTGAAAATGTAACCCTCTCAGACTTTTAATTGGAATCTATATCTCTAGTCCTTAGCTAATTTCCTAGATGTGATCTAGGTGCTACTAATATCTCCATTGCATTTTGTAATTTTGATGGAGTTGTAGAGTCATCTTTGGGTACTTTCCAAGATGTTATTAATGAATGTGATGTGATCTTCCTTTCTCCTCTCAATGGATATTATTAGGCTTCAGGGTAGTTGGTACAATGACCATTAAGGGAGGGTATTAATATAATATCATATTATTTCTATAATGGTCATCTTAGTTGTCATCTTAAGTTAATTTTAGAGTCTAAGAGTTAGAATAGCTTCTCGCTATTTTTAGCTTCAGTTAACTGATTGTTTCTTTATAAAAACATCGTCATGTAATCTCTATTTAAGGAGCCTTCATCTCCTCTGTTTAATATCGAATTATTTGAACAAATCACCCAAGAGAATGGTATACCAAACAAAGAGTTGCATACAATCTTCAAATGTTAAGTCAAAGGTACAGATTTCCATCACTATGGATCTGGATCTACAAAATGTTAACGACCAAGAGTACCAAAATCCTTCCAACCTGATGTTGGGAAACAAAACCATCCCTCCTTGTAGCTAGAGATATCGAGAACAGCTTTTCAAATTGAAACCATGATTTTGAGGAAAAATCGACAAGCCCCCCAAAGAGCAATAAACACGATTTTCGCAAAAACTGCAAAAACTTCTGTAGATGAGCACTAAGCACTGTTTGCCCGAGCAACTCCAAAATAGACTGCAAGAAACAATTGTTACAAATGTTCGCCCCAGGAACTCTAGGTGCGACCCAAAATAGACTACAACATACCATGATTTTTGTGGAAAAAATCGTCAAACCTATAAAATTGGATTTTACAAATCATCGTTTTTTTGGGAGAAAATAGAAAAAACTCTAAAATAGGAACATGTGTCATAATTTTTGAGAAAAAAATTATAAACCTGTACAGATAATTTTTTTTTTTGTGAGGACAAAAAATTAGAAAAACCCATCGATTTTTTGTAGGAAAAAATTACAAAACCTAGAATAATTTTTTAAGAGAAAAATTATAAACCCCATGAATAATTTTTTAAGGAAAAAAAATTATAAAAAGCCAACATAATTTTTTGAAGGACAAAAAATTATAAAAACCCATGACCATGATTCACAAAAAACCAGGTCACAATCGCAGCCACAATCTCACAAAGAAAACGTTGCAAACCCGAAAATAAAACCCTTGGCGGAAGCCCTTCGTGCAGAAAAACCAGGCAAAGCCCAAAACGCTAGAATCCCGTCACTAAAAACTGAGTTGGCATGGGTAGAGAGCATAGGAAAAACGTAGCAGAAAAAATCATCAAAAATTGCATGTGGAAATAAGTCACAGGCTCGTTGCACAAAGAAAAAAACAAATGCCGCCACAAAAAAGACACAAGTGCAAGAAAATCCGTAGGAAATTGGGGCTCTGAAAAAGCCCATCACGGCTTAAAAAAACGCTAAATCTGTTTTGATTTTTGAATAAACTGTTGCGCAACAAATCCTTCCAACAAAACACCAGGTCATAAGCAGAGAAGAAACACAAGCAATAGAGAACCGATGCAACAAAGAGATTCCTCACAGAGAATGGTTTTTTTGCATAAAATGCTTGCAAAACTGGTGAGATAAGCCTCCGACGTGCAGATAACAAACATAGTTGCAGGTGTTTAGTTGACGTGATGTGTCTCAAACCTGGCGCGAAGACACCCGCGTTTTTGCAGAAACAAAAATTGATGCGAGCAAACACGAGATGGAAACCCTCAAAAATTGCAAAAGCTTCACAAACCCTCACAAAGGTCACAAAATAATAATAATCCCATGCAAATATAATCACGAATTATAGACTTGAAAAACAACCCTTCAAAAACCTTCAACCTTGCAAATTTTTTTCGAAAATTCACATGCGATTGCGAATTATTGAACCCGCCCAAAATCCTAGGGCCCCCTTGAGGGAGTCAGACCTACCATGTTCAAATAATTCGATATTAAATAGAGAAGACAAAGGCTCCTTAAATAGAGATTATATCATGATGTTTTAAATAAAAACAATTGGTTAACTGAAGCTAAAAATAGCAACAAGCTATTCTAACTCTAAGACTCTAAAAATAACTTAAGATTACATCTAAGATGACCATTATAGAAATAATATAAGATTATATCATATGATTCCTATGCCCAAGTTGGGATTTAGCAAACATGAATTCATAACAAGATGGATGATAAGCTATATGTCTTTGGGAGCTTAATATAGGGGATCCTAGGCTTAATGGATCTTTTCTTGATGGCTTACATCTATTCACCACTTATGGGAGGTAACTTCTCCATATTGGTCAGTGGGTATTATTCTTAATATATATCTTTGTTTCCTAGTTAAAATTGCACTTATTTTCATCATAGTGAGTAGGCTAGTGTGGTTGATTTTATGATTACAATTATGTTGTCAAACTTGGATATCTGACATTGCTACATTTTAAGATTTAGTCAAAATTGAGGAAAGTGAGAACTGTTTGCTGAATACTTAAGGATAATAATATTAATTATTAAATTTCATATTAAAATATGAACTGGAAACCAAGTGCTCTGAATTCCTTGAAAGCTGATTTACTGTAAGGATAATATGTCAGGACAAAATAATTAACATCAATTTTTTGAAACCACCAAATGCAAATGTAAGTAATATTTCACATATTCTTTGGAAGCATGTAGGTTATGGATGTGTACCTGGGATCAGAGGGTTTTCTGGGCAAAGGAAACATTTCCAGACCATGGCTTTTGGTAGATGCATCAACAGTTGATCCTCAGACGTCCAGAAGAATTGCGAAAAGAGTTTCTGACTGTGTTTTAACAGCAAATACATGTATGTGATACACACAAAAACATTCACTTTGGCACTCATTTTGAATTGCTCTTCCAATGTTTGAGAATGCATTTGCAATTGTTTGAGAGGGTCAATTGTGTACACATGAATTTCTCATAAAAAAGCAAAATCTAAACCAGAGGTAAAATAAATAATCATTTCTACTCCCAAAAGTTATCGTGCAGCCTGGCATAGTCAGCTTGGGAGTTGTATTGCAAAATACTGTAGCATTATGGTTTGACAAACATGTGAAGCTCATGCCTTCTCGATCCTGCATGAAATTGTCATCTTGTAGCTTAGCTCTTTCTCATATCAGTATTGCCTGATCATTGTCATGGTACAGAAATGTTAGCTATGCATTGAATGGAAGCAACTGAGAGGAAAATACAAAGGGCGTAAGGGAACCCATGAAGTGTAGAAGAGCAGAAAGACAATATGCCATTGTCTAGTTTAACTGTTTTTCCTGTAGACTATCTTGTACATATTATTCCAATATCTAATTTGATCACTGTTTCGAGTAACCAATAAGGGTGAGTTCAAAGATTGCTTGAGTTCATAGACCAGTATTACAAAACGCTATTGATCTCTTCAATGAAAAATTGGAATAAAATCAAAATTGCGGGCATACAAGAACACTATGTATACTTGTCTATAATTTCTGTTGTAAGAACATGTTAATACTTCTTAAAACAGAAAATTCATAAAATCACACTCAAAATAATTCTCGAATTGTTAAGAAAATGACAGTAGTTGAGATCTATAAAGGAGATATAATGATTTCCTTGTGGATGTGCCTCGATCATTGCCAAAAGTTACATATATTTCTCTATTTTTTTTCAACTAATACTCTTTGCAAGGAGAAAACCTGTTGGAAGGTATTGCAAATCTTGAAAATCAAAATTGCATTTTGCTGAAAATAAACTATCAGTTCACAGTGTCCTTGAGTTATATCATTAAATTTAAGGAAAAGGATTCAACAAAGGAGAAACTATATCAGTTATATCAGTTACACAGTGTCCTTGAGTTATATCCTTAAATTTAAGGAAAAGGATGCAAAAAGGAAGAAACTAATTGAACAAATGGGTATAAAAATATTATTATTATAATAACAAACAGCAATGTGGAAGCATCAACATGAAGCAGTCCTCAACAAATAGCATTGAAAGGCAATGACCCTTGAAATAGATGATGTGTGATTGTTGGCTAAAGAGAGAATTTGTCAAAAAAAACAAGAGAATTTGGGAAGAAGTTGATGACCGATGATTGTGATGTCAAAGAAGCTAAGAATGCCATGAGAGGCATATTGAAGCCTGATAGTAAACTCAGGAAGTTTTATTTAGAATGCAAAGTCAGAAATTTAAACTGCTGGGGAAACACATCAAACATAGCTTCACCTTCTACGAAGTTCAGTTCATCCTCTCACAGTACCTTTGACATATTCCTTTCAGCTTACATGTAAATCTGCTCTATCTGTTGAATATGAAATCTTCAAATTAATTTAATTATCAAATGAATATAGAGTATTTATATAATGCTACTGTTGTTATCAACAAACAGGTGGTTTCTAACAGATACATATTTGAGACAAACTGTCGTAACATCCCTATGCAGAGTGAATAAAACAAAGACAAGATACTAACAAACAATAACAAACATGTTACAACTAACACACCACGTGGAATATTTCCCAACAGGATGCACCAAACTTAACACAAACAAGTGGCATGATGAAGATATCTGCATGTTGGTCTTGAGTGGGAAAAGCAGAAATTGAAAGTTGTATTGCTGAACATTCTCGCATATGGTATGGTATTGAACTTTAATATGTTTGGTGCACTCATGAAATACTGGATTGAAAACAAGTTTGAGAACACCTTAATTATTGGAGTACAGTTTCACTGAATTTGTTTGTGGTATACTCACATCTGCCAAAAATGTTTGAACCACATCACCTCATTGATAGATGCTCCTGCAATGTGATACTTTTCACAAGAATCACTCATGTGTCACGCTTTTTAGGTGGTACCATCACCTTAGAGTTCCACCACTTTAAAGATAGTTGGCCAACATTGAACTTCAATGGCTAAGAATAAAAGAAAAAAACATAAAAAGGATGCTGCCACCATATCTTGGTCAGCCTATTTTGAGAAGAAATAAGATTTAAAGCTGAAACAAGTCTATTTTTGGCTATTTCAAGTGTTCCATTTCCTCTTTGTAGCGAATGCAGTTAGGGTTGCTTAAAGTGTAGTTTTATTATGATTATTTTATTATTGTTTGATCCCTATAAGCTGTCTCAGGAAATCTTATTATAAGTACGTGCCTTGAGGACTCTAATCAGACGAGGGGGAATGTTAGACTTATGCTGCAGAGCTCATTAGTTGAAAATTTGAAGTTAAGTAATTGTGTTTTTGTGTAGTGAGGATAGCGGATGTTGAACTTATGTTGTAGAAGCTGTTTAGATGTTATTATGTTTTTATTAAATATATGTTTGTAACTTCTTGAAGTAAATCAAAAAGAATCAATGGAGTCAAACTTTGTATTGGCAAAATCAGCTTGGTTAAATTGTAGCTTCAAATGCAGTTTCATTGTTACCTGTTGTGACATATTCACACATCGCCCCATTGCAAATGGGGACCCCTGCTTTTTGCTTTCTAGGGTTTGCTTTCTAGGTTTTTTTAGGGTTTTGCCTGTTAGCCTTTGCAGGATGAGTGTTGTCAGGGGGGATCGTTGGATAGCCGGCTCTGCTTGAGCTAGGATGGGTCAGTGGATGCTTCAAGTTAGGGTTTCTTTCAGGGTCTTCTTTAGGCTTGGTTTTGCTGGTGGTGTGCCGTTTGAGTTCGAGGAAGTTAGTGAGTGGTGGAACAAATTTGGCTAAGACATCGAAGGAATGAATCAAAGATCAAGACAAAGGAAGAGTCAAGTGGAAAAGGAGGTGAATTAAGCCCAAAATGAACATTTCGCTCCTGACCCTTCAAAGGGTCCAAAGCGAAATCCAATTTTCCTCCACTTTGCTCTGGGATACGACCAAAGTTATAGACTTTCGAGGCATAATTGAGAGGGCTTGATGCAACTTTGCCTTAGAGAAGAGATTTTAGACCTTGGGATGATGAAAGCTAGCCTTAAAAGAGGATTTCGCTCCTGACCCTTCCAAAGGGTCCAGAGCGAAATCTTCCCTTTTTGCCTTCCTTTGGCCTTAAAACCTAGTCTGACCTTGCCTGGACCAAGTTGGGTGATAGATTATCTTGATAGTGAGAGGAGGAAGTTGATTTGATCAAGTTTGGGGGAGAATGAGGTGAACCTAAGTGAGAAGCTAGCCAAGAACATGATTTTTCGCTCCTGACCCTTCCAAAGGGTCTAGAGCGAAAATCCTTATACACCTCAATTTTATCACTTGTCAAGACCAAATTCCTAGTTTTTAAGGCATGTTTGAGGTGTTTTGACATGTCCTAGCCTTAGGAGATGAGTAAAGGTGAAAAGAATGAAGGATTCTAGCCTAAAGGGTGAATTTCGCTCCCGACCCTTCCAAAGGGTCTAGAGCTAAATTCTTGAAAACACTCATTCTTCCTTTAGCCAGAGTCAGGACCAAGGTGGAAATTAAAGAAGAGGGATCTATGGTTGCCTCCCAAAGAGTATGAGAGTTGGAAAAGTCAAGGATCAAACCCAAAACATGATTTTCGCTCCTGACCCTTCCAAAGGGTCCAGAGCGAAAAACTTTGTAGCTCTTATTTTCTTCCTTATTTTGGCTAAGCTTTGGCATGATGGAGAAGGAATTAGTATGTTCTTGCCCTGAAAGGGAGTGGGATGCTTTCGAAGATCAAGATTTTAGCCTAAAAGAGAATTTCGCTCCTGACCCTTCCAAAGGGTCTAGAGCGAAATTCACTATAAAACTCATTTGCTACTTGATTTAGGCATCAATCCTTGTTCCTTAGGTGGGAAATGATCTAAGTTTGCTTCTTGAGGTGGTTTGAAGTTTGAAAAGTGAGTGATCAAGCCTAAACTAAGATTTTCGCTCCTGACCCTTCTAAAGGGTCCAGAGCGAAAATCCTCCTAAGGCTCATTTCCTCCCTAGTTTGACCAAATTTTGATTTGCAAGGCATCTTGAAAGGAATGATGGACATCTTTTGCCATTGGAAATGTTTGAAAGCATTGAAAAGTGAAGGATTTTTGAGCCAAATAGTGAATTTCGCTCCTGACCCTTCCAAAGGGTCCAGAGCGAAATTCCTAAAAACCCCTATATTTCCATTGGAGGAGGTCAAGTCCTTGGTTTTTTGTGGCATGGATGGAAGTGGGATAGTGTTGGTGTTGGAAATAAGCCACACCCAGACCGACGATGGACTGGTCCAAGAGGGGCCAGTAGCTCAGTGGTAGAGCACTCCAGCAGCATATGGAAGGTCCTAGGTTCGAGTCCTAGCTTGTCCATGTCTCAACATGGTATCAGAGCCAGGTTATCGAACCTAAGGCTATTCAATTTTGATAAAAATTTAAGGACTAAGTTACAAACTACATCACATTTCCATAATGGCCAACGCTATCAAATTCGAAGATAGACTCGGAGGTAGCGAAGATTTTTCAGCTTGGAAGTTTAGAATCAAAATGATTTTAAGAGAAAACAAAGTTGATTCATATGTCCAAACTGAAAGTGCACAACCAGAAAATGAAACCGAGAAATCCACATGGATCGAGGGAAATGATAAGGCTATTAAAATAATAGTGGATGGAGTAAGAAATAATATAATGCCCATCATTAGAAAGCAGGAGACGGCTTATAAAATGTTCAAGGCACTGGAAAAGACATTTGAGATATCAAATGCAAGTCATACTCTAGCACTAAAACGAGAAATAAATCATATCACCATGAACAAAGGGGAGACGATCAACGCCTACTTCATGCGGATATCAGTTCTAAAAGATGAACTTGCAACTCTGGACTACGAGATCCGAGGCAAAGAACTAACACTCATTGCTTTAGATGGGTTGCCTAGTGGATGGAGCACATTCGTCCATGGTATCAGAGCCAGGTCCAGGCTAGGAGCCCCAAGCACACGAGAGGTGTGGCTTAAGGGGGGGTGTTGGTGTTGGAAATAAGCCACACCCGGACCGATGATGAACTGGTCCAAGAGGGGCCAGTAGCTCAGTGGTAGAGCACTCTAACAGCATATGGAAGGTCCTAGGTTCGAGTCCTAGCTGGTCCATGTCTCAACAGATAGTATGTCTTTGCCTCTTGAGGTGGTTTGGAGTTGGAGAAATGAAAAATCAAGCTCAAATCATGATTTTCGCTCCTGACCCTTCCAAAGGGTCCAGAGTGAAAATCTTCATGGACCTCATTGTCTTCCTTGTTAGGCCAAGTTCTGAGTGTCCAAGGCCTATTGGAGGAAGGATAGACATATTCTTGCCTTGAGGAATGATGGAAAGTAATAAAAGATGAAATATCAAGCCTAGAATGTGAAATTCGCTCCTGACCCTTCCAAAGGGTCCAGGGCGAAATTTCACCAAAACCACCTTTTTTCCAATTTTGTGTCAAGACAATTGCAAACTAAAGTGAATTGGGATGGAAGTGGTCCTTAGGAGTAACTTCAAGTTGCTAGGAATCATTGAAATTGAAGGAATTGAGCTTAAAACAAGATTTTCGCTCCTGACCCTTCCAAAGGGTCCAGAGCGAAAATCCTAAAATCTACCTATTCCTTTCACATTTGTGCCAAGTCAGGCCTAGACAAAGATGATAGAAGCCCTTGAGATTGCCCTTGAATGGATTTTTGTCTCAAAAAATGATGATTTTGGGCTAGAGGAAGAATTTCGCTCCTGACCCTTCCAAAGGGTCCAGGGCAAAATTCATTATAGGTCCTGTCCTGTTGATGTGTATTTTGTACACGACCTAACACAGAATAAAATACCTAGAGGTATCTTATCCTCTCTTGAATATAGCCTCCGAATGCTGAAGATGTCGCGAAAAGGATCAATCGGGATGACTTCAAGGTTCTTCGTTGTAGGATCTCTATGTGTGGATAAGCACCAGTGGTCGTTGTGTATGCTGTTTCTTCAAGGGGCCTTACGTACTTTCAGAGAAAGCTTGTTCGTATTACTCTCTTTTCAACTGCAGGATTTGCCTAACACTAACAAATTTCCAAAAAATGTCAAAAGATAAGGGTTTCAAGGAAGAGATACTTAAACTATTCCTAAGAATGACTCAATGAAGACTAGACTTGATAAGATTCTACCAATTTTAGTTTCGCCAAGAAATTACAACTCTACTGGAATTGATGCGATCTTCTAAGGGGATTCAATAGTTTTTCAAATCATCAAGGATATAGATACTATCATAGAGATACATATCAATACTTCCAGGAATGATTGAATTCTTAATCAATCTCAAGGTTTCCAGTTGACCACACAAGGCGTCCTTACAATCAGTAAGAAGCTAGTGGTTTGGAATGTGAATCTTACCAAAGATCAAGCACAACACTTAGTCTTTCAAACTTAAACTTAAATTCTATTTCAACTAAGAGTGATTCAAGAAGATAAACAATCATGAAGATAGCCACAAGTATTGCAATAAAACACCATAACTTCAATATTTTATTGATCTCAAGGCCAAATGGACAACAATTGTTTAAAATTCTTTCTTCACTACTCAATCTTGCTACACAATAACTTTCTTTTCTCTAAGCTCTCTCTCTTCTCTAACTTTTCTAACTGTTTTCCTTGAAATGAAATGAGTGAGGGTATATATAGCATCCTCAAATACAATGAATGGCCCAGATCAAAAGAAGATCAACGGCTGAGATTTTGACACCTAAACCCTAATTAGGGTTTGTTACAAAAAAGTCCCCATTTAGATAAACATCACCAATCCATAGCCAATAAAGAATTGGCACAAAAACCGAGGAGACATAGACCAATAAGAAGTAAGCTACCACCTCATCCTATAACAATTTTTCATCTAGAATGTTGTTCCCTTTCCTATGCTCTTTCTTAGCATATTCAATGAATTTGGACACAATTCCCTCAATCTCAGCAATGGGAATCTCAGGAAGATTCTTCATTCGTTCTTCCAAGTGAAGGACTTGATCAAAAGTAGTGAGAAGAGTTGTCTCCCATCCAGGTTCAAGTTCTTTGGTCTTCTCAATCAGGAACATAGTAGTGTACATCTGATCTCGTTGCTTATCTGTGATGATGTTCTCTTCTTTGCAAAAGATGACCTTGACTCTCTCCTCCAACTCTTGGATGTCCACATCTGTCTCAATCTCGATCCGCTTGTCAAGAATGGTACACAATACCTCAAACACCTTATCTTGAATTGGATGAATGATACCTTCAACTCGACTGCATCTGGTGTTGATGTCTTCAAAAAGGACCTCTTTCATCTGGAGCAGAGCTGACCACTATAGGAGGTTATGGGTTCCTCCATCCATTATCTTATCTTGTGCCAGAATTCGTCTTGGTGTTTGTCTTATCACTTGTAGGACAGGAATGATAACATCTCTAGTGTGAGTGAATGCAGCTACAGTTATTATTAGATTATGGATAATCTCAAGGACCTGGATAGCTCGATGAATTGTCTTCATCATTCTTGTTGTAAATTCAACGGCTACCGTGTGGGATTTATCAATCCAAGAGCTCATACGCTGAACCAAGCTCTTCACCCTTTCTGCCTCGCCTATTGATTCAAGAGGGAGTGCTTGTAAAGGAGACACTGCTGGATCCTGACGTCTCAAGGGCTGATTAAGGTGACTAAAATAGTTCCTCCAAGCACTGACCTCCCTTTCAAGCCTCTTATTCTTTTCCATTTCTTCTTTGAGTTTATCTTTAAGTGCTTCAAATGAATCAGTTGCTTCTTCCATCGCTTGTTCAGAGGTAAGGGAACCAAGCTCAAATGTTTCTAAGTCATACTCATCTGCAAGAATCTCATCCTCATATTTATCCACCACTGGTGTAGCTACCTGCACTTTCCTGGATCCTGTCTCATCTCTAATTACCTTAGACATCTT